>NW_019154119.1:14784713-14905750 GCF_002288905.1 Enhydra lutris kenyoni
CTGACAGTGGTTGTCACAGTGGTAGTGATCATGATCATGGGATGTGACATTAACAGTGGTGTTGATGGTGGTGGTGACAATGGTTACGGTGGTGACCATGATGGTGACAGTGGGGACAGTGGGGACAAAGCCGTGACGGTGTTGGCTGCAGCTACCAAGAGCATGTAATGTGCCCCAGCCATGCTCTTAATGCTCTGTATGTATTAATTCATTTAGTCCTCATAACATCCCCGTCTGGTAGGTATTCTTCTTCCCACGGAGGACGGAGAGGCATCCCTAAAGTCTCAGAGCTGGTAAGTGACGACCCAGGACTCGAACCCTGGAAGTGTGACTCCGGAGCCACAGCTCCCAGCACACAACTGTTCCTGAGTTGGCCCATGTTCCTGCTTCATCCAACTCTCATAAGAAGCCACTACAAAAGTAGAGTTGTTCACAGATGACGTTACGGAAGTTCAGAGAGGTTCTGTGACTTGCCAAAGGTTAAGACTCATGTTTAAGCCAGAACGTACGGTCCCCCGGCCAGTCTGGCCTTCTAGCCATGAGCCCTCGCCCCATATGGCTTAGGTTCTACTATTTTGGAGTCAAGTGACAAGGATCGGGTCTGGCCTCACTATGAACCCATGTGACCTAGGGCAGGTGACCCAACTTAAGTCCGTTCCTTCCTCTGCCACACAGGGATAACAGGGCCTATTCCACTGTGAGGATAGTTTTGGCAATAAACACAGAGCACTGGACCCAAAGTGACAGCTCACTGGGCACCCGACGGAAGGGAGGAAGGAGCTGTGTGAGGAGACAGAGACAGGACTCCTTCCTTCAGCAGGTGTCCGAGCCCTCAGCTGCCCACGTGTGGGGGGGAGAGCAGATGACATCCCTCAGCATCCCACACCTAAAGGGACTTAGCTTCTCAAAGGACATTCTGGGGAACACTGATTCCATGACACACACGGAGGATGCCGCACATTCTAGCCTCCTCCACAGGACTGACAGCACGCGTGGCAACGGAAGGCTCGGAGAACTCTTGTGGGAAGGAAAACCTTAAATGTCAGGTTTCTCAAACACATTTGACCAAGGCACCCCTTTAGGTCTAAGAGCTATTTGCATCCCGCCCAAGCAGTACAGCTCGGAACACAGCGTGAGGAGCCCACATGTAACTTAATCCCTTCGTTGGCACAAGAATGGGGCTCCACGAGGGAAGGTGGCAGACCCTGGCTCAACCCTGACAGTCCAGGGCAGAGCCACCCATTCTGCTTCGCAGTAGCCAGTCTGTAAACCCTGGCCTGGCTTTATAGCCATCGCTGAACCTCCCAGGCCTCGGTTTCCTCATCTGAGAAATGGCAGCATTGACGTCTGCCTCCGCAGTCCGCTGTGGCCCGGGTCGGAGCGCAAGCTACAGAGTCAGGCTGACTGTGGCTTCACAGCCGGTGCTATCAGTGGCCAGATGTGCGGCCCAGGGAGGTCGCTGGGGTCTCTCAGAGCCTCAGTTTACTTGCAAAATGGAGATAATAGCAGCAACTGGCTAGGAGAGACGGTGAGGCCCTTAGAACAGCAAACAGCATAAAATACACTCTCGACGGGTGATACACACGGGACACGAAGGATGAAGCCAGCTAGGACTGTCACTCTCATCGCCTTCAAATCCTTCGTGTCTTACGTCCTCCCGCTTTCTTGACTTCCCTGCATCGCAAACACGCCCCCCACATTCCAACATGCTGCCGCCCATTCTCATCTCTAAAATATTCTAGAACGACAGCACGACAGGTATCAGTAGCCCTGCAGGCAGGGCAAGAAATAAACCAGCGGAGGGATGGCGTCACCCAGGAAAGGAGGGCGGTGGCCCCTTCTGGAATTCTCGGGCTGCACACTCTTCAGCACACGCGCGACTCCTGAGTGTTTTTGGTAACTTCCAGCCGAGACGTGTACCTTTTTCCTAATGCCGTGACCATGGCCTCGAAGGAGCTGTCGTATCGGAGCAAAGGGAGGCTGTGTCCCGAGAGCGTGGACTCAATGAACTCTGACAGCCCGAAGTACTTCTTATTCTCAGGATATAAGTCGACCCCCTGAAACAGAGAAGAGCATCAGTCACACGAACACTGCATTGGCGGGGACGGAGAGAGTCACACGCTGGGCACCCAATGGCTGGCATAGGCATCTTGATCTAAATTGTGCTGACGTGGGCTGCCTCGATGGTTCAGCCAGTGAAACGTCCGACTCTGGACCTTGGCTCAGGTCATGATCTCAGGGTTATGAGACCAAGTCCCGCATCGGGCTCCACGGTCATCTTGGAGACCTTGAGACTCTCTCTCCCTCTCCCTCGGCCCCTCCCCAGCTCGTGGCATGTACACGCACATGCATGCTCTCTCTAATAAATAAAAAATCTTTTTTTAAAAATAAAAATGAATTGTGCTGAGTCTGCAGTCCCGCAGACGACTTCCCTCTGCAGACACAGAGCACAGAGCACTTTCTGATTAAAGGATGCCGCATCCCTGTCAGTCAAGACTTTTCCCTTCATCTGACCCTGGTGTCTTTGCCAGGAAGAACATCGGCCTTGTTTTTTAAACTCACAATGTTCTTGGGTGAAATGGCTTCTTTCCGACAATCTTAAGCTAGTTCTGGGAACAGGCCAATCAGTTATCCTGTGTTTGGCCTGCTACTAAAACCTGCAGAAAGAAATGCTTTTATCTAATCAATTTCACCCCCATGGACATAACATTCCTCCCAGACTAACACCAGAGCTGCTCAAATGTCAGAGTTGGAGAGGCTAATAAAATTGCAAAGCCATGAACTTGCCCTCACGCGCCAAGGTTCTGTGTGAGGGCCACAGCCAGCAGGACGGGGTCACAGTCAGGCTCTACCGCTCTCTGACTGCATGGCCCTTTAGGCAAGTAGCTCAAACCTCCTTTGCCTCATTTTCTCCTTCTGTAAATGAAAAATCATCCTAGCCCCTGCATCTGATAGGAGCTCATACGATAAGGCACTCAGAACAGTGCCTCCCTAGCTCACCAAAGTGCCACAGAAACCCTCGGTATCCCTACCACTGATTCCAACGCTAACGGACTGACGCCAAGCATCAGTATCTTTATAAGTTCCTCAGATGGCTCTGGGATGCCCCAAAAAAGTCTAGAATTTGAGGTTTGCTTGTTACTTGTACCATTAACTAGAATCCAACCACCCAGAATTCTCCAATTATTCTCAGAATTCTCAATCAGTTGTAGCCTTCTATTTTGATGAGAAAAGGCAGAGAATAAAGCACAACCTCACCAGGTTTTATGGATGTGTGTTCCATTCGGAAGGAGATTTTAAGGCCTGCTGCTTAAGGATGTGGGCATAGGAAAAGCAGGAACCTTTCCAAGGCTTCTAGACTAAACATTACATGTCCTCAGATGGGGAAGCCAACTAATGTCCTTTGGCAAGGAAGGGTTTAAATCTAATTCTGGGTCAAATCAAAGATCCAAGAAACTGGGGACCCATGTGACCCCCAACTACACCAGTTAATCAAGACTTTTACTGAGCAGAATTTCTCCCGACTCAAGGGCCATTGGGACACCAGGCAAGGGAGCCCAGAGTCACTCACGTTACTATAGGAGGCAGGCCAGTGGATCTCGTTGTAAGGGCTGATGAGGGTATGTTGTGTCTGCAATGCGTAGGGGAAGGACGTCACGTGGAGCGTCACGATGTTGGGGGCCTCCTTCACCTCCCTGCAATTGAGCAATCTGTCCACCAATCCCACGGCCGGGTCACTTTGGGCATAGAGATTATGAACAGCGCTACTGAGGGAGGAAAGGGGGGAGAAGACGCAGTGAGTGGGAAGATGAATCCTGCTTGGTAATTTTACAAGGATCAAGCAGTTGAATACACTTCTAACTAGCCCCGCCCACATTACATTTCTCTAACTAGCCCCGCCCACATTACATTTCTAATGAGCCCCGCCCCCAAGTGTGCAAGTGATCAAAGCTTCTGGCTCTGCCCATGATGAGGAAAATTTAAGAAAAAAAAAAAAAAAAATGACCACACTGCAAGCACCTGCCAGGGACTCCCCGGATACTCACTGCTTATTAAAAACTTAGCTGGGGGAGCAGTATTTATGGAAGATTGCTTGGGGGACACACAATCTACCCAGTCCTCAAGAGTGGGAATTCTCACCCACAAGTGCTCCTTCCTCCCCATCTGACTGTGTACCTGTCTCCTTGAATTCTTTCCCCTAAATTCCTACCGGCCTGAAAAGATCCGCAAAGGATAAAAAACGGTACATTCTATATTAAATTTAAAGGTTTGGGACCTGGAAGGGGAAGCATTTTGGACAAGGGGCCCAGGAGAAAAGCGCAGCTCAGCTCTTCCTTGTGGGCCATGGCCTTGGCCTTCTCTCCTGGGCACCCAGCAGAATAGAAAACTCTCGGGCTTTTGGGTGGCAGGAGGCTACTCTGAGAACCCACCCCCTGCCCAGGGAATACGCACATGCTGGCCTTTCCTAGAATCCAGGGCGTTCCAATCCCTCCCAGCCCAAGCAGGGACCTTATGTTGTATGCTCTGCATACAGGTGATCTCTGAGGTCCTGCCCAGCCCTACATGCCTGCATCCGTGCGAAATCAAAGCCTTCTTCGGCGATCTGACCTGGGATCTCCCTTCCCTCCTCACCCAGTCAGCGGCAGTGTCTAAATGCACAGCCCTCAGGCCAGTCTATGGAGATGAGAGCCCCCCTAAATCAGAAATCCTGCCAGACTCAGAGCCTGACAGCATCTAAAATGCATCTAGATTTACGTTCACTTGAACAGAGTCCATCAAATGGACTCAGAAGGGTGGCACCAGCTGTGGCCCTCGGTGCTGAAGCCAATGGGCCCGCCATTAGGAAGAACCTATTCCGGTCAGGGTCCCCTCCCCACACCAGGGGGCACCTTCTTACTGAGTGGGGTACAGAAAAGGAGGCCCTAGGTCAAGGCCGGCTTGGCACTAATCCCCTCCTGCCCCCACCCGAGCCCTGAGACCCTGAGCCTGTTTCCATGATGGTACCTTTCAGAGGCTCCACTGGATGTCCCCTGAGATAACTTCCAGCTCTACGGTTCTGGAACACATCCATGACATCTGCTTACAGATGCCAAAACCCCAGCATCATTCATCTCGTCAAGGCTCGTACCCAGAGTCCCGAGTATCACCCACGTAGTAATTCAAGGAAGGAACCGGCCAAGCCTGGGTAGGCCAAACCCCCTCTCACCTCACGAGATCCCAGTGGGCATGGTCGTGGATGAGGACAAAGAGCGTGTGTGGGTTCTGAAAGGAGTTTTGCAGAAAGGACTTAAATTTCGTCTGTGCTTCCGCATCAAGCTTTAAAACGTACTGTTCGACCCTCTGCTTGGTCATGTGCTCCTTTTCCAAGCCAAGCTCCAGCAAAACCCCTGTAATGTGGTAAAAATACATCACAAGTAATCCAGGACAAGGACAACCCTTGCCCCGAGTTTCTCACTCACTCAACAGACCCCTGCTGAGCGCCTGCTGTCTGGCCGGAGTTCTGGCCGGCCCCGAGCCTATGGGGATGTGTGAGATATGGGGGTCAGGGCAGCTGACCCCTGGGCAAAGAGACGGCTCATTTCCTAGCGAGGTGTGTGCACAGCGGCCACCCAAGGAGGACAGCCAAGCTGGCTTCGTGAAGCTGGTGATCCTAGGCTTGGAGTGACTGAAGTGAAGGGTCAGGTCCCACCTCCCTGCCAACCCCAGCAAAACCATCCCCCAACCTGAAGGCCGGGGAGCTGTAGGTTACAGAACTCTAGAATAAATCCTCTGAGTTAAGACATTGACTCTCTGTGTATTTCGTATCTCACCCCCTTGAAAGTACATGGAAAATACATGAAGTTGAAGCACGTTATCAACACGCTGGTTGTGGACCTGAGTGGGACAGAGTGGGAACTCAAGTCACGGTTCAAGCTTTAATGGATTATAAAATGTTGGGCAATTTGCTATCTCTGAGCATCTGTTTCATGATCTATAAAATGGGAGTATTAATCCTCGCCCCACCTACTTTAGAGGCAAAGACTGATGTTTCGATGCCAAATCTGAATTTAAGGGAATCAAAGCTTCTCCCATGCAGATGTCACAACTTGCCGCCCAGATGCCCCGTACCTGAATGCCAGACATGGAACAGGGTCTGCTGATAGGTGACTTCTGAAGGGGGAATACAAATCAGAAAGTCCACCTTCTCAAAGGATCCTAAGTCCAAATTTTGGGTGCTGGAATCCGCAATGGAACACACGTGGGAGAGAAGCTTCTGAGCCACAGCCAGCTGGAAGGGCCGGATATGGTGGGGCTCCAAATTGTAACCTGGAACCAGAGCCCCCAAAAAGGTGAGATGCACCCAAGAGCAGAGAGCCAAAACCCTTGACATCTGCTGGAAATTGTGCAATAGGGCCTTGTCTAGTGCAGAGAGGGACCAAAGGGGAGTCACACCAACATTTATCGAGTACCTACTCTGAGCTGTGTACATTTCACGCTTTTTGGAATTTCATAATAAAAGGATGAACAGTGCTCAGGGAGCACAGAGGCAGTTACCTACTCTACCCAAAGAGGACAAAGAACAGCATCACAGGGAAGCTGACCCTGAGAAAGGACTTCGGAAGAGACGGTGAGTTGTCTGGAAGGGAGGGTGACCATCACAGCTCTTTGGGAACTCAGGATACATGAAATGGTACAGCAATGCATTGATAAGCTGGAAATTTACACCGAGAAATGTATCATCTCAGGAAAAGTATACAAGCATCCATTTCAGGCTTGGATGAGACTACTAGTGTTTTGTTTTTGTTTTTGTTTTTTAAGATTTTATTTATTTATTTGGCAGACAGAGATCACAAGTAGGCAGAGAGGCAGGTAGAGAGAGAGGGGAAGCAGGCTCCCTGGCAGGCAGAGAGCCCTATGTGGAGCTCAGTCACAGGACCCTGGGACCATGACCCAAGCCGAAGGCAGAGGCTTTAACCCACTGAGCCACTCAGGCGCCCCGAGACTACCAGTGTTTTAAGGACTAAAATAAAAATTATATATCAGTAAACTTTGATGCTAAGAAGATGCCCTGCCTTCTGGATGTGCCTCTTAGCCACCCCCTCCACCCCCCTTCCCCCCTGGATGCTGTCTCAGCAGCCCAGACCCTGGCTGCTGGCTCCCAGCATCACTCACTTGTGCACGCTGGAGCTCCGCCAACATCGAAGGATGCTGATTTGGGGACAGAGGACGCAGTGAGTGAGGACGGAACATGGCCTTGATTTTCCTGATGGAATTTGTCCAGCAGAGTGTCAATGTCACCCTCTGCCCAAAACAGAACAGAAAAATGGGTTTTCCATCCCAGTGAAGCCCAGCAAACCTCCACGCCACACCTGCATACGAGGCACTGTTCTGGGCCTAGGGTAATGGAACTAGAGAAGGCACAGCCCATTCGGTCGAGGAGCCTGCAGCCTAGTAAGGAAGGCAAATACATCAGAGAGAATTGCACTGTGAGGTGGCAGGTGACAGGAGAAGGAAGAGCCAGATGCTAAAGGACAAGAGAAAGGGGTCCGAGCCCATCCTAGAGAAGGAAGGGCCAGCGGGAGTTCCCGGGAGGAAATGGGTTGAGGAAATGGGCAAAGAAGGGAGCAGGGCACAGAACTCCCAGCCTAGAACACATGGACTCAAGTAATTCGGACACAGAGGTAGGGAGCCGCAGGGCACAGGGGAAGAGGCACAGGACCTAGGAGGACCCACAGCCAGCGCAGGAAGACAGCCAACCAGAGACCCCCCCAGAAAGGGTCGTAAATGCTAACACAGAGAACGAAGGGGTCACCCTGCCCATCCAAACCCAGGTCGGCCTCAGCAGGCTCTGGGGAACGGGCTCCGAGAAGTCCGTCCCTCCCACTTGGGAATTCACAGCTGTCTCCCTACAGACCTACCTGGACAGAGGGTGCTGAAAAAGGCCCCCAAGGAGTCCACTTTCCCCGTCACCAGCTCATAACTGACTTCTTTCTGGTACTCTGCTGGGGTGAGAAGGCTCTCAGAAAGAATTCGGGCCTGATATTTTCCTGGAAAACAAACAACACCTTTCACTGGGCTCCCCCACTTAGAATTCGCACGGGAGCCCCTCAGTGGCAGAGTCTGTGCTCATCACTCTGTCTCTCTCTCCCTAACCCCCAACAATGGCCTAGTCTCACCCTCTGCCCTGGCCTCCTGCCTCCCTACAGCGTGCTGCCACGTGGTCTTGGGGGGGGGTGGGCCGCAGCTGTCCCCAGTGGCAACCTCGCCTGCCTCCTCCGTCTCTCAGGCCCCTCTCCAACGTCACCTCTGCAGAGAGGTTCTCCTGACCCTCCTAACAGCCAGCGTCCCGAACGGGATCCCCATCCCGGGGCCCTCCCACCCGAGCTGTCCGGCTCTGTGTTTGGCGTCTGCTCCAGGAAAGCGGGGATCTTGTCGTCTTCGTGCCTCCATCCCCAGCCCTTAGAACAGCGCCTGCGCGTAGTAGGGCTTCAATAAGTAACTATATAATTTGTTAGTTAATTGATTCATTAATCTACACAATACAAGATCGCTGTTGTGGTTTTTTTGTTGTTCCTGTTCTGCACAAGCGAGCCGAAGGAACGGACCGCCAGAGTCAGGAGGCAACCGGTCACATCACCGGGTGCACGGAGCCAGGTTTTCGACCCCGTCCATCCAGCCTCCAGAGCTGGCCAGGCTCTCTAGGGGGAGAGGGGAACGCTCACCTTCCCCATGGAGGAGGAACGACTCCGAACCCACCAGCCCGGGCACGCCCCTCTCACGCCAGGAGGGCCCTAACCCCAGTCACGAACCAACGGCTGCCACAAACCCACGGCCACGAGAGGCAAGGCGCACCGATCGGCAAGGGGAGAGGCTGCAGCTGGTTTTCCAGCAGCCGCCAGGCTCACCGGTGACGGCGACGCAGGAGTCGATGGCGGGGCTGCGACAGGCGCGGACAATCACCACGTAGTTGGTCTTGGCGAGCTTGCCCTCGATGAGCAGCCGGAACATCTCCGAGAGGCCCTCGGCCAGGGAGTAGGTGCACTCTATGACGTGTACGCTGTCGTTGCACGAGCTGGCGGCCAGGCCGGCCAGCCAGGGCAGCTGCGCCGAGGTGACTGGGGCCACGGTGCTGGGCGCGGGCGGGCAGGGCTGTGGCGGTGCCTGCTGGTACTGCCGGATCTCCGTCAGGTGCGACTCGCGCCACGAGCGCAGAAAGATCTGCTCCAGGTCCTCCATCAGGGGCACCTGGTCGGCTGCTGGTAATGACAGGGCGACGGGAGAGGCTTCAGCGCCCGCCCGCAAGCGCAGAGTGTGGCTCCGGGGCGACACGTGCAGGCGAGCCCAACAGATCTCCGTGGGCATCGTTCAGGGTCCATCATCTTACGGGTGCTGGGCTGCGAGCGCCGGGCGGGCACGTGAGCAGCCACCACTCCCCGGCCTCACCGAGCCACAACGCTTTCCACCCATTTCTCAGTCTGGTTTTCAGCGACAGGTTTTAAATCACTGTAAGGACTGAAGCCTCCAACTTCAGGGCTTGTCTCCTTTCCCCTACGGTCACGTGGAGCCAGGGGCCACACTGTCTGCGGTCTACACGGCCAGTGCTCTCGCTGGGCACATCGGGTCCCTTCGAGCAAGGCACCACCATTTACCCAGCAGGGGCTCGGCTCCACTGTTGATCTTCCTATTGCTTCCAAATAACCACCGTGATAAATAACCTCCCTGACACATGTCTTTATGGATAGAACCTACTTTCTAAGTTCTCAGAACTGGGCTTCTGGAGCTAACTAATACATGTGATCAGGCTGTTTCCAGGGATCCAAGTGCACCAACCTGCCACAACACTAAGGGCGGACGAGGACCCTGCCTTTACTGCACCCTTAGTGCCACCGGATACCATCGCTTGTGTTAATTTCACTGGAAAATATTACTCGATTTGTTCATTTGTGCCTCTCTGATGCCTAGTGACACTGAACACTTCTAGCATTTCTTTCCTATAGACGTTTTCTGGTATATTTGTCCAAATTTTAGAGATGGGTGAGCTGGAGGGTACAGCAGCCCACTGGAGCTCAGAAGACACGCTCTCTCCCGACTCCACCCAGTCCCGGCTCCAGCCGAGCACTAGCTGTCCGAGGACACCGGCTCCTGACCGGGAAGATGGGGCTCACACCACCCCCTCAACTGGCTGGGCCATGATTTTATGAGGTTAGCTGTTAGCCCTCCCATCTTTAAAACCTTCCCCTGAGCCCACCCTCTTCTGGAATCACCGTCACCAAGCAAAGGTCTTGGGAGAGTTGTCTACCCTCACCCACCTATTTCTTCACCTCCTCTCCCCAAACCAGTGCAGCAGGTGGCTTCCGTCCCCACACTCCTCGTACATACTCACCTCCGGCGGTGCCGATCGCTTCCATACACCCAGACCCAATGGCTAACCACGAGCCCTCACTCTGCTCTCAGCCTGACTCAGGGGACAAGTCCCTCTCTTGAAATGCTTTCACTGGACTCTGTGTCTGCTGACTGTTCCTTCAACACGTGCTGGCTGAGCACCAACATTACCCTTCAGGTGCTCCGGACACGCAGCCGTAAATGAAGTCGACATTCCTGAGCTCACAGCCCTGACACCCTCCCCAGGGGACAAGCACCTGAAGTAAACAAATACACAGGCGTGTAATTCCCGGGAGTGCTGGTGTTCCAAACGCAAGATAAAGAGGAGACAGAACCCCAGGGGCCAGGGGAGGGGCGCCGTCTTAGATACAGTGATGAGAAGGCCTCTCTAGATGACATGGGAACCAAAACCCAGAGAAAGCAGTAGCCGTGCAAACGTCCTGGGCAGGAGCGTTTCTCGGGGAAGGAAGAGCAGGCATGGGGGACTGGGATGCCACGGGGCACAGCAGGGCTGGAGCAAAGCAAGCAGCTGCGGGAGGCAGGCCGGTGGCGTGGCCCCTGGACCCAGGGTGGGTTGAGCGTGTGCTAGGAAGCCGTGGCAGGCTCCAGCAGGGAACCGAGACAAGGAGACTCACAACTGCAACAGACGTGCAGAGCGGGGCAAGAGCAGTGCCCTGGCGAGGAAGGCACGATGGGGAGGGTGGGCAAGGGTGGGTCGGGGACGAACCAGGGCTTACCAGTGCATGGGATGTGGGTCGTGAGAAAGAGCAAGACACACGCCCCATTTTCCCAGATTTCTCACCATTTCAGGCAACATTGTCCAAGTTCTGCCCAACCGTGTGCCTCCCTGGCTGTTCCATCCACCTCGTCCTCCAGATCTCTGACTGCTGGGGTGCCCGAGGGCTCATACATCGGGGCCTTTCTCCCCAGGACTCTTGTCCAATCTCCCAGCTTCAGTACAGCTCATCACTGGGCCCATGTTACCCAAACTGGCACCAGCAGCTGCACCTTCTCCCTGGGGCTCAAGTCCTGTCTGGCCACGTCCTGGAATCAGCCCCTTGGAGGCCTCATGGGCCTCTCAAACATGAAACAGCCAAGACAGGACTTGCACCCACCCTCTGGCTCCAGCACCCACCTGGGGGCTCAGGGCAGAAACCGGGCTGCCCGTCCTCTCCCCGCCTCAGACAGCCTACTGCCCTCACCCCTTCAGGATAAACCCAGCCTTCTCCCTCCTGTGACCCTCAGTGGTCAAAGCCACCTCCCACTTCAACTGGGACAATACGGCCCCTGCACCAGCCAGGCCCACACAGCAGCCACTGCGGTCTCCTGGAAGCCAAGGTCAGATCATATCCACGCCTTGCCTCAAACCATTCCAGAGCTGCTGCAGACCGAACTGTGTGTCCCTCCTCCCAATTCATCTGCGGATACCATAACCCTCACTGGGATGTCTTTGGAGATAAGGCCTTTAAAGAGGGATTAACGTTAAGTGAGGTCACAGGGTGAGGTCCTGGTCCAGCCGCTCTAGTGCCGGCATGAACAGAGACACGGGAGTCCTCTGTCCCTCTCCCCAAACGCGTGCGCTCAGGAAAGGCCCCACGAGCGCACAGAGAGGGGCTGTCTGCGAGCCAGGAAGGGAGGCCTCCCTAGAACCTGGCTGGCATCCTGGATGTTGGGCTTCTAGCCTCCAGAGCCCTGAGACAGAAACATCTGTGGTCTAAGCCCCCCGGGACAGGCTCTGCTGTGGAGCCAGAAGTGGCCAGAGCTGACCGGTCCAAGCTGTTGGTCAGTGTGTCTGCAGTGCAAAGTCCTGGCTGCACGCGGAGGACCCGGCCCTCCGCCGGCACCCTCCCCCCACTAGGCTGTAACCACCAGGCCTGGCCTGCAGCCCTCCCGGCGTCTCCCTTGCCTCCCCCACCTCCTCACGAGGCAGCTTCTCCCCACTCGAGCATCAGCTCAGAGGCCTTTCTCCGTGAGGCTGAATCACCGAACCCCCACCCGCCCTGCCCCAGGGCTCCCTCTCCCCGCTCCACTCTCCATCTGATCACGGCTCCTGTCCCGCATCTCTGTCTTACTCCCTGGTCCCTCTGTGCTTCTGGAATGGCAGCCGCGCGGTTTTTGGATTATCTCCAGTGGTTCTGACCCACTTTAAGCCATGCCCAGGCCCTCCAGGCGGTGACCGGAGGCCATGTCCTGACGTGACTGCAGCATCCCCACGTTCCCTGGGCTGCCGTCCCACGGGTCCCGGGGCTTCACAGTGGCTCCAAGGGCCAGGCTGGGATCGAGGCTCCCGCACGTCCCCCCTCGCTGGGTGTTCTACCGGCGACTCCCAGGCCGCGGGCGGGACACTCACCCAGCTGCACGAGGTAGTAGACAGTGAGCAGCAGCTGCATCTCCTCGGAGATGGGCTGGATGGCGGAGGCCCCGCACTGCTCGTAGGCCCGCGAGATGGACTGGGAGTTCTGGTAGCACGTGTACAGGAGGGGGCTCACGACGACGTCGTTCAGGTTCCCACAGAGGTAGGGGAAGTTCCCGTGGCCTGCGGAACAGGAAACCGCATCCACTTGGTGGCTGCCCTCGGGCACGGTCTGTGCCCCCACCCATGTGGGGTCTCCAAATCCAGGGGTGGGGCGCCAGCGTGCAGGCCAGACGCCACTGGGGTAACTCTCGTGCCCCTTTCCGGGGAGACCTCGGACGTCCGGCCCTTGCTGACTGCCCTGGCAGCTCTGATCACGGACCGGTTCTGTGGCAGGTGGTCAGTACCTCGTCTCCCCCACAAGTGAGCTACAGCCCGGGAATGTGCCCCGAGTGGAAGCATCGCCTCGGCCGCCCCGCAGCTCCGACCACAGGAAGCCCCGTGGAAGCACCACCTTCTGGCTCTCCGCTGACTGCCCACCTGCCAGCCTGCACCGTCCCCAACCACCCCCCCACAACATGGGATGCTGATTCACGTCCTCCCAGGGCTCTCCAGCAAGCTGGGTTAGGAAAATAAACCACGGTACAGACTGGAGGCTCCAGGTCCTGAGAGAACTTGACCAACACTTTAGCACAAGTTCTAGATTCACTCCGATGACAACCCCCAGAGGCAGAAGAGCCCGGCTATGCTGGACTCTCCCCGGCACCATGCATCAGCTGAGGCACCCTGGTCAGGAAGTCTGACATCCCTAAGCCTCAGTCTTCACATCTGTACAATGGGGGGGACACATGCAGTCCCCATGGGGCTGCTGAGATGATCGGCTGTGCTAAATGCCTGTGTGGCGTCCTGTACTCTGGTGGTCCTCACTTATGCACCAAACATGCACTTAGTGAACGCCTGCTGTATGGCACATGCAGGCATCATGCTTGACTCCAGGGAGAACCTGATGACTGAGATGGTTCATACCCTCAAGGAACCGCTTCTCCAACCTGCAGATGCAGGAGGGTCCCTGAAAGGCAGCCTAAGACAGACTGCTGGGCCCTACCGCACAGCGTCTGGCTCAGGAATGGGGCCTGTGATGCTGGTATGTTCCTGGGAGTTCACGCCTCTAAGAGATCCTGGAGGGGGCTGGTCCTCTGGCCAGGGAGCACAGCTGGGGTACCACTGCTTACCAACATTCTGACTCAAGCTGCGTGGGGGCCCAGGTGAATAAGAAGGTAAGGCAGCCTTGCGGAGAAGGCACAGAGGTGGTTGGGACCTGCACTGGTGGGGGTGGGAGGGGACAGCCAGGGAAGCAAGTACCTTACGAAGAGCCCACGGCTGGAACAGAGCAGCCACACTGGGAAGTGCCATGAACTTGAGGAACAAGGAGGATGGCCTTCATCCGAGGTTGCTAGCCATTAGACACTCACCCTGACTTTCCTGGGGCTTCCGGCTCGGGGGAGGAGCAGGTGCAGATCCTGCCCATATCCCCGTGCTCTGTCTTCCCATCACTGTGCTTTTGGGGCCTACTGCGGTCCCACAATAGCCGTGTGAAGGACACAGGTAATGCGGCCGCGTGCTGACCTCCACCTTGTCAGCTAATAGGCCCAATGTGTATCGGCTCTGTCCCATGCATGGTTCAAAACCCAGACCTGCACCCTTCTTCCTAAATACCCCATCCACTTTTGGTTTTTTAGGAAAAAGGACTGACTCTCTTAGTTCTTAACTGCCAGTAAGACCTCTCTCCCACTCTCCTACCACCCTCTCTCCTCTATTCCTACGAACATGATACCAAATGCAGCATTAACTTAATGAAGGATCTGAATGCACGTGTGTGTGTGCGCGCATATGCACACGCGTGTGTGTGTGCGTGTTGTCACAGGTCAGCATGCGGGACCAGCGAAAACCATCCTCAGACAAGTCCCGCCCGAGCTTCCCATTTCAAGACCTCCTGCATCACAAGAAAGGGACCTCTTCAGTTGACCGAACACCTCCCCCACGTGGCATACATCAGCCTACGGTCACAAAACAGATCGAATCTTGTTGTCTTTTATGCTTTCACGTGGCACCCGTAGCCATCCTTGCCCAAAGTCAGATTCTATACCCAAAATATACCAGGGGCCCAGGGTGACAAGAGGACCACCCACCCCATCAGGGGTCCTCGAAGCAGGGGACCGATGGCTCCATGTCCGAGCACCGGTGCTTTGCACTGGGCCTGTTCCCAGGGCAGTTGCTCAGTGAGGTTGAACTAATGAACACGTGAATGAATGAACACAAGGACACAGCAGAACCACTTCATTTCACCCGGGCTCCTTGTGGAAAATCGTGACCCGCTCCAGACCCGCTGATGACCCCCTCCAGAACTTGGCATCTGATCAGGGGCTACAGCAGTGACGGGTCGGCTTCGTTCTTTCACTGGCCTGGACGGGGCCTCCGAGGTCTCTCAGGGGAACACCCGTGCGTCAGCCCATGGCTTGCTCCGTGCGGACCCCCCCAGCCTCCCGCCCCCCCCCCCCCCCCGTCCCACTGTTGTACTTGCCTTTAAATATCACCGGCTTGGCCTTGCATATTTGCAGCAAGTTGTCAGGAACGGACACTGGTTCTCCGGAGGCCACAGCAGGAAACGTGACCGAAGCTGGTCCCACCAAGCCAACCTGGGGCACGCAGGACATGCCTGCACTCTCTGGAAACATGCCAAGGGTGTTAGGAAGACACACGGAACAGGGCCTCCCTCTGCAGCAGACCTGATGTCAGACCGGCCTGCACACCTGCTACAGCTGACGCGAACCCCCACCTACAGGAATACCCCCGTCCTGGAATCACAGATCCCTGAGGTCCAAGTACCTTTAAGGTCATTTCACCCAACCTTCCCCCCCCAAACAACACAGCCACGTGACAGGCAAGCCCCTTTTAAATTTCTTTAGGGTCCAGGAGCTAGGTCACTGCTGTACAAGGACCTTGGGCTCCACTGTGCAGCTCCTCCATATGAGACCCCTCAGTGATACCGAAGTCTGCCCCCGGGACATCCTCCCCAGTTCGCACACATTGACACAGTGCACACGTGCGCGCGCACACCCCGGGCGCCGAGTCCTACAGTCGGCAAGGCTGCTGTCACTTACCGTACTTGGCTCTGTTCCCGCCACCCTGGGAGTAGCCAGCGTCTGCAGCGGAGGGGGATTCCGGAGACCACCCTTTGTGGCGCTTTTTGGGGGGCCCGGAGTTTGACAGGATACCTGGACAACATGCAGAGTATAGATCAGGCTGCCACGAAGGACGAGCTTTAAAACATCCCCGATTTGGAGAACACGTGTCAGTTTTAAACCTCAGAGCTTCACGACGGTTCTCCGCTGTGTAGTGAAGCATGTGATGCGCATGAGCAAACATCCCGTCCCTTTCAGTGAACATCTCATTCCAGACCAGCCCAGTACTGAGAGGCTTATCTCTGAGCCTCGGCACTCCAGTCTTTAAAACGGGATCATGAACCCTACCGTGCAGGGTGGTTTGAAAAAGACTAAGGAGCATGCGCATAAAGCAGAGTCTGGCCGGCTGACTGAGAGCCCCCAAGATCCATCCCATCTTCTTCCAGCTCCTCCTCTGACGCCACCGTCACAGCCTCACCACTGGGGGGCAGCACTGCTCCACCTGCTCCCGCCCGAGCCTTGGCCACTAGCGCAGACCAGAGAAATCTGTGGGAACGGCAGCCGGTACTCGCCGCTGGTGCTGGTTTTCTAGACAACAGCAGCATGTGTGTGACTCAGGCTATGTTCCTGGGTTATTCAAAACATCAGGAACTGGTTACCATGCTTTTTTGAGCAATCCAACACAAAATTTTCCCTACGTTGAGAGCTATGCATTCAACCATGAATGCACGTTAAAGTCACCCGGGACACCCTTAAAACTGAGTGCCTGGACACGAGCCCATCCCAAGTAAACCAAACCCAGCACCGGGGGGGAGCCCGGGCATCGTGAGGCCGCGAGCTCCCGGTGACTAAGTCACAAGCAGGACTGAGAACCACAGTTTAGAGCAACATTTCTGTACATTTGGTCTGAGAAGGAGCGGGACAGAAGCAGCAGAGACTTGTTAAAACAGCCCGCTCCTGGGGCCCTGCCTTGACCTCTAGAACCGGATCTCTGGAAACAAGAGTGAGAAGAATGCCATTATTCCCAAGCACGCTGGCTATGCCTAAGGGCACTGCGGTTCTAGAGCCGCTTAAAGGTCATAAAGTTATTCTCACCTCCTCCTTAGACTGACCAAAAATGAATAAAGTGAATAAAAAGGTAAAATACAAGGTACTTTGTTCACACAGAGCTTTCAAGCAGGTGGGCTCCTTCAACCCCCCCACTCCCCAGAAGCGTGGGAGGCAGACACGAGAACGGCTGCTCCGTGTAGACCACAGCTTCTACTGCCGGGACATCTGTACTCGGGTGACAACAGAGGCGCTCCCACAGACACAAAGATGCCCGCGCCCCTAAAAACCACATTAAACTACCAAAGAGGGGTTGGGCCTCGACACTGAGGACGGAAGGTCTACAAATATTTTCCCCTTTGGGACACAAGCTCTTGCCGACCCTAGTGTGACGTCCCAAAGTGACGTCACCAGGAGCTGTCCCTGCGCTCCCAGTGTGGACCATTTCTCGCAGTGGCTCCTGATACTGGGGAAGGGGTCACTACTTGGCACTCTGGGTGAGCAAGTCTTCACTACGCAGTCCACTCACTGCGGGACACAGAGCACCCCGATCCCCAGTGTGGGACCACCAAGGAAGGATCCTGGGCACCTGCTAATAGCCCCCAGTAGGGGGCAGTACCTCCCCATTGAGAACCACGGAGCGCTAGCCCTCAAGCCCAAATCGAACACCTCGCATGGTTTCAGAAACAGTTTCGTAAAACTGATTTCCTCTCTCCCCAGAGCAGGCAGGAAGGCCCAGGCCCTCCGGCATTTCGGCTGGGCTGTTAAAGCAACTCCATTCCGTCAGCATCCACGAAAGCTGGGCACCTGGGGCCCCAAGATGTGGAGGACACCAGCACTGCCCTCGGGAATGTCACTGCATACACGACACAGGTGGCCACGTAAGGGAGACAGAGCCCTGGGGCATGCCAGGGAGGGAGGGAGCCGCCCTTTAGGAGGGGACACCTGAGCTATGCCCTGAAAGGTGCGTTAGCGGTGAGGCAACGAGATGCTTTCAGATCCTGATGTGTGGCCAGGGGTGGGGACGGGAGTGGGGGCACTGAACCATCCCACACTGGAGTGCAGGGCTCTCAAGCAGAAGCCGCAGGGAATGATGGGATTATACGGGTTGGCTGGGGTCAGGTTCCAGAAGGGCTTGAGCGCTGCTGGGGACCTGGGGGCTTTCTCCTTCCCACACGGCTCATTCTCCAGGATGAAGTCTGGTTGTGCCCCTGCAGGCAGGGCGGCGTCACAGGTCAGGCCTGCTGTCACCGTCCCAGAAGCCCGGTCCTTGGCCACCCTAAATTCAGCCCCTCGCTGAGAAGAACCAGTCAGAGGAAGAAAAGTGGGGGCCTGCCTGGGACTCCTCCTGCCGGAGGAGGGACAAGAGCTGGACCTCAGATTCCACGCTGGTTAGGACGGGGGAGTCTCGGGTCCAATTCAGAAAAGACAATGGTCCTTCAACTAAGAGGGAGACTCCCGCCAGGGAAGTCCTCCGCTGGCCGGGTAACGGAAGCGGGGAAGCCTGGGCGAGTCTGGGCTGCCTCTCTGGGCCTCACGTGCCTCCTCTACCAGAGTGTGGGGCTGGACAGTTGCTATGGGCTCTTCCAGTGAACAGTCTTGGATCCCAAAATCCACTTAGCTATGTGCATGGAGGAAGAGAGAAGGAAGCCTGGCTCCCTAAACAGCTCCCACAAGCACGGAGGGGCAAACACAGAGCCCAGCGTCAGACCCCATGTCCCGGACTCTGGGAGAAGATATGCTTAACCTGTTTGTTCACCTCCTCACCCTCTTCCATGCTTCCTCCCTTACCATCTCTCAAGCTTCCTAAACTGTAAGCTGTAGCTCAGCTGTCACCTCCTCCAGGAAGCCCTCCTTGAGAAGACCAGCTCAGGAATGATGATGATGTGGGTGGCCTAATGGTGTCCACCTGTGAGCTGCCAGATGTGCCCTGAATTTCCACACAGCCCCTCAGCTGACCCTCTCGGCTGCCCTGAGAGCAGCATTCTCATCTCTAGATGAGGCAGTTTGGTCAGAAGGCTTGTCCGAGATGCCCCAACTAATACGAGCCGCAGTTGAGCTTGGAATTCGCAGTTATCTGAATTGGGAGCCCACGTTCCTCCCCTGCCACCATGCTGCCCCCGATTTCTCCAGAACTCTACAGCCCTCCTGATGCGTGAGCCCACAGGAGACGGGTCACCCGCTGCTTCCTGGCAGACGCCCATCACCCAAGTCGGTGGCCGAAGCTGCAGGTTCCCCCCAGCACCGGGGCCTGGGCACGGCCCCCCAGACTCTGGAGGCACCCGCTGGCTGGTCCCAACTCTCCCTCCACGCCACACCAACTCCAGGAGGCACGGGGGCCCCAGCATGGTCGCCCCATGACCCCCCCAACAGCCCAGCCCAGAGGAAAGCGAGACACCCCCCCCCCCAGCCCCGGCACGACCGGCAACACTACCGAGCGCTGAGAGCCGTGGCATGGCCGACGGGTCGCTCTTCACCAGCTGTTGGTGCTTCGGGGAGTCCCTGCCATTGAGAACGGCTGGACCCACGGCGGCTGCTAGCGAGGGGTGCTCGGAGGCTGGTCCTGGCAGCGGAGAGAGAGAAGGGGGAGCACACACTCAGTTCACAGGATGCCCTGTGAGCCCAGCTGGCAGGAAATTACTCTTCTTCTATTTTTATAAACTTATAAACGAGCTTCTGGCCGACAAGTGACTCTGCCCACCGAGAACCCACAAACACAGATGCACACATACTCCTGGCCCAGGGAGCACGGCCTGCGTGAAAGGAGGACCAGGCAGACCTGGGAGCCAGTGGGGCCCCTGAACCTCAGGGGGACACGCAAGGCCCTTCCGCCGCCCTCCCCCTTCCCCGCCCTGCTCAGGCTTGTAGCAGGCGCGCTCGGGAATCCCATCGCCTTGCGGTCGCCCACTCAGGGCTGCTCGCGGGGCCTGGGGATACTCCTGGGGGACACTGGGGGTGCTGGTCTCGTGAGCCCCACCACAACGCCTACGTGCCTGCATCAGCCAGAATGCTCTGGAAGGCCCTCCAGAGTCAAGGGCAGCCCAGACCATTTCCAGTGGGTGCGGCGGCATGAGGAGGGGTCGAGAGCATGGTTTTGAAGCCAGCCGCCCTGTGTCTGAACCCCGGCTCCGCTGCCCCACTCCAAGCAACCACACTGAACTCACTTGGCCTCCCTCTGCTTCAACCTTCTGGGCTACACACGGGGACAGCAGCCAAGCCTCTGTGAGAACGATGTGCTTCACAGAAGGCAAGTGTGTGGACCGGTGCCCGGCAGCAGAAAGCTCTAAGGATTGCCCAGGGGTATCATATTTAATTCTTACAATCACCCTGCAAATTAGGAAAGATTTTCTCCGGGGCACCTGAGTGGCTCAGCTGGTTAAGCATCCAGCTGTTGGTCTGAGCTCAGGTCTTGATCTCAGGGTCATGAGTTCAAGCCCTCTGTTCATTTGGAAAAATATATACAAATTTTCTCCGACTAGACATATATGAGGAAAGAGAGATTCAAAGAATTTGAAATGAGTTGCCCCAAACTGCCCGACCAGAAGGTATCAGCCCTGTACTCCCTGTACTCCGATGGTAAAAACAGTGGGCTTCCCAGTTACGCTGGTAGCAGAGGGCCCACGTGGCCTGGGCACTGTGAGGACAACAGCATACGCCACGCAGGGAGGGAGGCACAGTAGGAGGGCACAGTTCCCAACCCCAGGGGCAGCCTCTTCTTTACCGATGTGATGAACTGGGGGGGAGCAAGGGCACTGTCCCCTGCTTTCAAAGCCCCTCTACAGACCCTCTGGGCCAGAGGAAGGAAAACAGCCACCCCTCCAGGGTCCTTGAGGAGGCTGCGGTGGTCACGGCGATCACGCCTGTAAGGTCTGTTCGGAATGGCAAAATGCCAAGCACATGAGCCAGAAATACCCACTGTGTCACCTCTTCACTTCACTTCCTACTGCCCATGAGGTCCTAGGCCAGCAGCTGAGCCTCGACTTCCCGGGTGGTGCCCCGGGGAAACTGAAGCCCACATGCAGAGTGCTGTGAGGACTCAAGGAGGTGCCCCCGGGACTGCGGGCCACTAGCTGGTCTCACCTGCCCCTCCCGGGAACTCCAGCCCAGCTCGGACGTGGCGCCATTCTAGAGCGAGGTCTAAGCTGCAAACTGGGGGTGCGGAGGGACCCCCGTGCCCCACACCACTGACAAGGAGATCACGTTTTGCTGCCAACAGGAAGGCAGGACATCTTTCTAAATTAAAAACATAGCACGCTGTGCCGGAAACTATTACAAATTCACGAGGACACACAAAGGCGCTGCAGACAGAGCAGGCAAAGCCTTCTAGTCATCTTGAAAAATGTGTGGCTGCCTCATGGAGCTGCTGTGCCGGGGACATGCCGGGGACATGCCGGGGACATGCCAGCCCGTGGGTGCAGCATGGCTGGCATTTCGCCGCCACTCACCTGCCTGCTGGGCTCCCATCGGGACGCTCGGCGTCGCTCCAGGAACGGGTTCGCTGGAGAAGGCCGCCAGGGGCCCAGAGCTCTCCGCGGGCGGGAAGAGGGAACTGGAGCAAGTACTGGCGGCGGCCTGCCGGCTTCTGAACTCTAAGGGAGCAAGACGCACGCATCAAAACCGATTCTGCACCGGTTCTGGAATGCTCTCCGGGACGAGAGAGCTAGACACACCTAGATAACCAAAATGGTGCCAACGCCTTCCTGGCTTTGCTTCAGGGTAGCTGGAGGGAGGTGGGCTTGCCAGGGGATTCTGTCTGGGGGACAGCTCGGACGGTCAGGGGTGGGAGGCGTCATGAGCTTCTGAGAAAAACAGACGACGCCAACGAGTCACCCAATCACTGCCCTTCAAGTCCAAGGAAAGAACAGACGGAGGGAGAGGAAGTGCCAACACCCTCCCCCACCCTCCATCCTAAAAGTCACCCTCTGTCGGAAAGATGGACCCCCAGCTGCACAGCCAGCCGGGGAGGTGCGTGGTCATAGCAAGTGATCACAGACTCAACTGGTCCCACAGTGGAGGAACAACTGGCCCCCAGGACCTAGAAAATGACTGACACATAGCAGGAGCTCAAGAAATACCTACGGAGTGATGTGAGAAGAGGAGAGGGGGAGGGGAGGAATGCCCAGAGCCAGCCCCTCCCGAAGCCTATCCTTTTCTTCACAGCAGCTGGCTGGGGGAGGCCAGACGACCAGAAGGGAGCCGACGCAGACAAGTGGAGACAAAAGATTCTTGCTGAGACCCCTCCTGGGACACGTCCCTCCAGACCTGGGTGAATGAGGGCATCTCAGGGACCACCTATGGCTGAAAACCCATCCCCCCACTTCCCTCCACAGATGACTTAGCCACGGGTGATATGGGGAGATAGGAGGGAGGAGAGAAGCCCAGGAACGTCTTCAAGGACAGGACCGTAAGGCTGGACTTTCTATTCTGCTCACAGAGTTTGGGGCAGAGAGAGTGAGGCATTATTCAAGCCCTTATTCCCCTAACTCAGGGTTCCTCAGCCTTAGCACCGCTGGTATTTTGGACTGGATAATTCTTTGCAGGGGTGTGGGGGTGGCTGTCCTGTGTGCTGCATGTCGTTTCACAGAGTCCCTGGTCTGTACCGGCTGGATGACAGCACTCTCTAGTCACGGGGATCACAAAGGTCTCCGAGCATTGCCAAATGTCCCACGGTGGACAAAATCAGCCCCGGTTGAGAACCTCTACCCCAAACACCAGCTACAAGCACAGGCACGGCACAGGGTGGCCCTGTGCCGTCAGCTTTTCAATGTCCCGCACAATTCGGCAGGTGCCAGACACACCCCTAAGTCACGGCAGCGCGGCGACACACGGGGCTGGCCCCCCGCCTGCAGTCCTGCCTGCCTGGAGGCTGTGGCGCCTGCTCTCCTCTAAGCCCTGCTGCTTGGCCCCAGGGCCGGCTCGGAGGACCCCCATTCGCCCACCCGACCCCGCCCGAAGCCCTAGGGCTCACCTGAGCCTTTCCAGCAAATGAGAGATCCTTTGGTGAGAGCCCCTTGTGCGTTGCGGACCAGGTAATATTTCAAGTGTTTCTGCTTCTTGGGCTGAGTGGTCAGCTTAAGATTTATGTGGTTAGAGAATTCCGTGAAGTAACAGAAGCCTTTCTTCCCACAGCCAACACAGTTCCCAGAGAAACCTGCGGGAGGAAGCGACCACGAAAGTCTCCAGCTTACCTTCAACACCCTCTTCAAATAATACAGACTTTATGGAAACTCTATTCGCATTCTATACCGCCAACCAGAAAATTCCACAGGGCAAAGGCCCCTGGCAACTTATGCTGGGCCAGGGGTCAGGATGACCTTGACTCAAACAGAAGAGGGACCAAGAAGACCCAGTCACGAACATGCCCCCCCCCTCCGGCACCTCCCAGCAAACTCTGAAGACTGAACTTGCCCCAGGGGCAAGTGTTCAAGCCTGTGACACAGAGCAAACTTTACACGAACTATCGTGTTCGACTGTCTATACCGATCAAGTGCTTGTAACAGGCGGTATGTCCCCATCTCCAGTCACAGAATCTCAAAGTCCTCAGACCACCGCCACTAGGACACACGGAGGGACCTCCCGAGAGCCCCAGCTTCCATCCCGCTCCCAGGAGTTGTTGAAAAGAAATGAAAGCATCATGGTGCTCGGCCAGAAGAGTGGTGAGGAAATGCTGGGGGCTCGGCAGCCAGGGGAGTGGAGACCATCTGTGAGAGTGTGGCTGCCACCATGTCAGCGTCCCGCTGGTGAGGCCCGAATGGGCCTTCCTGGGAAGGATCAGAGGTTCCCACCAGCTGTGAGGTTCCAGAAAGGCTGCCCCATGACAAAACGACCCCCTATGAGCAGGTAAAATCCAGAGAGTACGCGCGGGAAGACCTCTACAAACCATCAAGTCCAATCAAACCACCCTCGCAACCGCTGGTTCGCAGAGGAGGAAGGGGCTGCTCTGCCTTTTCTGCCTGACAGCCGCTCGCCTCTACCCCCAGTATCTCAAGAAAGCCTTCCTTCAGACCTTGCTTCGCCCATTGGTGCGTCGGTTTTCCATGGCACGAGGTCCTTTGGGAGCAAAGCCCCTGAAGCTGAGACTGACTAATTTTGTCACAGTCTGTGGCTTCAAGCTTACGAAGGCCACTGTGACTTAGCCCAGGAGGGACATGCGGCCGCGTGCGTAAGCCCGGCTTGTTTAAACACGGCCTTCCTGAGACCCCGCCAAAATAACACGTTCGTGATGGTTCAACACATGTCCACGAAGAAACGAGACACCTATGTTACAGAAACTTACTGGGGACAGAAAAGGAACAAACATGCCCAGAGAACCAGGGACGTTCTGGCCATCTGCTGCCCCCCAGACAGATCACTCGGCTTTATTGACATAACAACTGGTTGATCGGGACAGCAAAACCTTCTTTGGGGAAGGCTGAGAACGAGAAAGGTTACATAAGCGTCCCAGCCGGATGCAGACAGTGTGTGGCTCCATTCTGGCCTGAGAACAGAGTGTCGACCACAAACATGACATTCAAGGCCACCCCGAATCCTACCCAACCCCCACCTCCAGCTTCCGCTCTTATTCCCCACTCTGCTATGCCAAATCCCCAACTGGACCCCCGCCCACTCCCACCACTCTCCTGTCCCCAGGCTCATGCTCCTTCCTATGGAAGCCCCACCTGCCTGTGTCCTGCTGTCACTCAATGCCCATATCAAATGTCCACTTCTTCAGAGCTGTCCTTGACCCAAAGGGTTGAAGCTTACTGTTCTCAACCCTCTACTGCCCTTTATTCTGATGAGAGGATCATAGTAACCTCTTCTTTCGTTTTTATTGAAATTTGCATATTTTTTCCCCCGTAACTCTCCCCGTGCTCCAAAGGACTGGCATCGTGGTGTGAGTGCACGTAGGTGTGGGCTCTGTGTGTCCATGTAAGTTCATGTGCACAGACTAGCGTCCAGCACATGGCAGACAGTCAGTAAACACCAGGTGGGAAGCCAGTAGAAGCAAGGTAACTATCCCCGTGAACGCTTTGGGATTTCTGCATATACTTTGAGATAATAATCTGTTTTTTATTTATGGCTTTGTCTTCAACCTGGCTCACCCGCCATCAAAGAATAAGGCCCCAAAAAACCTTCCAAGTTCTTGGGAAGGGATTCTGGCCCCAAGTGTTGAAAACATGGGTGGACAAGAACCACTGCCAGGCCGTGCGATGCTAACAGCACCGTGCCAAGGCCAACACTGCCATGCAGAAGCAGCTACATGGACATTAGGTCCTGGTCCCGTGAGCAACATGAGCTGCGGGACCAACCACGGCTCCCTTTCAGATGCAGGACTGGGAAGCAAAGACCATCAGGAATGCCTTCCTGTGGTTCAGAAGGGGGAACCCCGGGTCTTCCAGGTCCAGCACATATTTAGGGAGCTGGCAGGCAAGCTGCACTCCTGCTCTGGCAGAAATTTCTGGTCAGGAGAAGAGGCTGCCCTTCGGAGAGGTGATCTGGGACCACAGAAGGGGGCGACCAAGAAAACCACAGGACAGCTTCCCAACCAGTCCCAGGAGACCAGGGAAACGGATGAAGTCACCCCAACTGAACACATGAGGTAATTCTAACGTTTCAGGAAATTGTCTGCAAGGCAATAAAAATGTTCACAAGGATGCATAAAACGAGCCATTCTCTTTGGAAATCTGCCTCAGGACTGGAGCGTTGATAATAATCTCTTGAGAAGACAGAAAGCCCGGGATGCAGCCCGAGTGCTCAGATTCCCCGGCACAAACACCCCAAGCTGAGAGACACGGTTCCTCCAGTGGCCTACAGCGCAGGGACCCCTGCATGAAACCGAGTCTCCCATGAGCACACGGCAGTACAACCGCTGGTCCTACGGGCCCCCGTCTAGCCGTGTCCGTCTGCCCACATGGCCCTGCTGCATGTGCACACAGAGCCAGGCTCTGCCGCCGGTGGACAGCCCCCTGGCAAGGCAGGGCTCAACAGGGCCTTGCAGCCGAGGTCAGACCCCGAGAGGGGCTCCGTGCTCTATTTAAGGATGGAGCCATCACAGGCAGGCACATGTCACACTGGGCAGCCAGGGGCCACGCCCCTGTTCCCTGAAAATGAACGGCGACTCGGGACAAAAACAGCATCATCTCTGGCTTCCTTCAGCAAACGAAGGGGAAACACCTGGCATCGAACATTGTGTCCAGGCTGTGAACACAAGCCGTGAAGACCGATCCAAAGCCCCACGTGGATGGTGGATGGAGAAGAAAAAGGGGCCAAGTAAAACAGATGTTCATTGCGGGGTGGTGGGCAATTTCCCCCTCCTCCACTTCATGCTTCACTTCTGTGGTTCCTGCCACCATCCTGCTTATGGAGGTAAATACCGCTTCACGACCATGAGGAAAAAACACGTCCGTGGACCCCAGCCTTGATATTTTGGCCAAATTCCAACTGAAGTACAGAAGGGATCTACCTTCTACTTGTGTCTCTGAACATGGGCCTCCAGGCGCACCTCCCTTTGCTTCCTCCAGGGTGTGCCTCAGAAGAGGGACCCAGACCAGAGCGCCTACCAGGCAGTGGGCGAGAGGCACGCGGTCCCACGGGCCCACACCCGAGAGGCGGGAAAAGCCTTTAGATCTCAGTCAGGATTCAGATGAGACAGAAACGAGATGGGGGTGATGGGCGTTGAAAGATGAAACAAATAGTGATGGTGCGTGAGCAGGCTGGGAACATACCCAACAAGACCTAGGGATTATCTAGAATCCTACAAGAAGGCTCATAACTAGGTCCCCTGCCTCTAGTTCTCCCCTTAGGAAGAGGCAGAGAGAAATCTGTTGTTCATGTGACCTCTGAGAGACTGTTCTAAAATGCAAGTTAAAAACATAGCCATCCCCTCGTTTGAACATTTCCAAACACAGAAACTGTTCAGGGAAAACCGGAAGGAGGGGACCATACAAGGAGACAGAATGAGTGACAGGTCAACCAATGCTGTGGGAGAATCTTGTTTGCATCTTGACTGTAAAACAAACCAACAAAAACTGTAAGACAAAATTTGAACACAGTGGATATTTGATGTTCTAGAATGACTACTACACGTTTTAGATACAATAATGGTGCTGGGTTTTTAACAAAAAGCCCTTTCTTTTTAGAGATACACAGTGAAATGTACACAGACGAAATGACACATCTGGGATTTGCCTCCAAATAATCCGGTAGGGACAGAGAAAGAGTTAGGAGTGAAATGCAACTGACCGTGTTTTAGTAATTGCTGAAGACACAAGAGAGATACATAGTACTACCACAGGCTTCTCCCTACTTCCACAGTTTAAAAATGTCTTCCTGGGGCACCTGGGTGGCTCAGCCGGTTAAGCATCCAACTCTTGGTTCCAGCTCAGGTCATGACCTCAGGGTTATGGAATCAAGCCCCGTGTCGGGCTCCCTGCTCAGCAGGGAGTCTGCTTGTCCCTCTCTCTGCTCCTACCCGCTCTCTCTCTCTCTCTCTCTCTCCCTTAAATAAATAAAATCTTTAGGGGAAAAAAAAGTGACTTCTGGGGCACCAGAGCCTTTCCCAGGCAGGGCCCAAGCAGCCCCCACTCCCAATCTCCACCCTCTTCCTCCAGCACACCATCCTCCTCCTTACACGTGGACCCCCTCCTGCCCGA
Organism: Enhydra lutris kenyoni; assembly: GCF_002288905.1. Lineage (NCBI taxonomy): Eukaryota > Metazoa > Chordata > Mammalia > Carnivora > Mustelidae > Enhydra > Enhydra lutris. Next base: position 14,812,289 of record NW_019154119.1, read on the forward strand.
GAGCACCCCATCTTCTGGAATTGAGACCAGGGCCAGAGCACCCGGATTCAAATTCAAGACCTGCCACTTACTAGCTGGGTGACCCTGAGCAAGTCACCTAACCTCTCTGTGCCTTCATTCCTTCCTATATAAGTGCCAGGTAATAATGTACCCACCTCACGGGCTTATCCCATCCCGCCGAGCAGTTTCGGGCGCACGGTCAGGGCTCCGTAACGGGGCTGCTCTGAGTGCTTCGCTGCTGTCGCTGTTCTCCAGCTGACAAAAACGCAGCTGGTTTTTCAGGGCCCAGCTCAACACCACACCCTCAGGGACACCCCGCCCGTCCCCGGGGCTCAGTGCACCCTTCCGCAGCCCCCCATACAGCGTGCCGCACAGAGATGTAGTAAAAGCTTGATTTCTGCGGCTCTCTGAGCTGAGTCCCCGCTTGCCCGAGCTTTCGCCCCAAGTGGCAAGCTCCCAGGCAAGGACCTGGTTGAACTTGATTTGGGGGGCCCCGGCGCTGAACTCGAAGTCCACATCCCATCCGGGTACACATTCCATAAATGCTTAATGCTCTGCCTGCTGAATGAACACAGGACTCAATTACACCTAAGGGGGAAAAATGAACATTGTAGCCCCATGTTTTCTTTTACCTGAGCTGTCGGCCCATTTCGCTGAATTATCGTCAACACCTGGAAACACACACCGAGATTTTCACCTTCTCAGACAAAATCCCTTGGTTGATTCAAACTCGCTAAAACAAGATTCCCTTCATTATAAACTGGGGGGGCAGTGGTTATAAATTAGGAGCTAAAGCCATTGCTTCCCCCAAGATCCTGCAGAGCTTCCATTTTATAGATCACTAAAAAGCACGGAGCCTGGGCCGCCGGAGGGCTGGGGGGCCTCCTCGTCCTGCGCAACCATCAGGGGTAATTGCAGGAAACCCAAACAGTGTTAAGTGTGCAAGCTGAGAGCATAAAGTTATTTTAAAAGAAGAAAGCATCAGTTATTACCAACCGCCCCTCGTTACCCACCTCTGATGGCTTTTTGGCGAGCAGTTAACAAAGACCCCACTTCCTCTGCCCTCGCCACCTGAGGAGCTGGAGCTGGGGCGGGGCGGGGGGAGCTGTTGGTGAATGCACTGAGAGATTCCTGTCTCCACCTTTCAAGACCCAGAACCTCCTTGATTTACTGCCCTCGCAATTCCTTTACAGTCACAAAGTGGGGGAATTCAGCCACAGCCCCGGCCAACCACCGGATCGAACGGGGACCAAGTCACCAGAGCCGTCCTACCAGCATACGGCATCCGGAGTGGTCTCGAGGAGCACATTAAATCTGAGACGGAAGGACTCCATGAGCTCCTTGGGAATTTTCCGGGATTGTTCTTGTTTTCAAGAGCTCGTTACAATAAGCCCACACCGGCCTGAACCTCTCTCTCCCTGGTCACCGTCCCAGAGCTGCCCCTGCAGCGCTCGCCTGCCTTGCTTCCCAGCATTAACCCCCGGCCCTGTCACCTCAAGGCAGGAACCATGTCTTTGTTTTCTGCGGCTGCATCCTGCCCTCCCCTGGTCTCTCCTCCCCTTGGGCCCTTCCCATGGTGTCTCAGACATAAAACGTGCTATAAATACCCACGCACAAGTGCGGACCTGCTCAGCTTCGGGGGCGGGGTCAAGCAGGAAACGTACCTGTTCTACAGAGAAAACGGCTTCTGATGCTATGTCTGGCCCCAATCATTACAGCCCTCTGCCTGTCTGGTCCTCCTCCTAAGGAGACACCAGGCCCGGCGAAGGGGCCAGATTGCCAAACGGCCAAGAGCGCATGTGGGAATCACTCTGCGCTTGATGGAGAAGGTCTGAATGTTCTGCAAACAGGAACACACGTTCGGCCCCGTTCTCCCTCCGCCTCCTGTCTGATGGCTTCTGAAACCATCTCGGACAGGTCTCTATCCTATTCTTTATTTTTTTTTAAGATTTTTATTTACTTATTTGACATAGAGTGAGAGAGAGCACAAGCAGGGAGAGTGGAAAAGGGAGAAGTAGGCTCCCAGAGCCCCATGCGGGACTCGATCCCGGGACCCTGAGATCATGACCTGAGCCGAAGGCAGTCGCTCAACAACTGAGCCCCTCAGGCGCCCCTTTATCCTATCCTTGACACGGGAAGGCACTTAGAAAAGGTCTGATGAACATACATCTAAAAAAGTTCATTCTCAAGGTCAGGTTCTCTATAGGAAGTTCGTCACATTTTAAAATAAACCTCATTAAAAAAATAATAAATAAATAAATAAATAAATAAATAAATCTCATTAACATTCCAGTTCCATACAGAAAGAGCCTACTGGAAAGCAGAAACGGGCCCGCAGGGCCTGCTGAAAAAGAGGCCCCCACAGGAGGCCCACACCCCCACCCCCAAAGGCCTCCCTTGTCCCCACCCCCACAGGCAGGTGGAACCACAGAAAAGGACTTACCAAGAAGAGCGTTGTGCCCATTATCATCGGGCAAGAACCTTTTGTCAACGGCACACACCAGGAGATGGTCCGGGAGGCTGGGGGACTTGGCCCCCACGAGGAGAAAGCCTGTGGGGACGTCGATGGGCTCGCTGGAAAGGGAGACAAGACGCAGGTCCTTCCCCGCCTGGCAGTACCCTACGAGGAATGGACAGGACTCACACGCGCGCCAAAGGGCTTCCCCAGAACCAGGCTCCCCACGGGCCAAGGGAGGACATTCCAGGTCTTGTCAGGAGCAAACCTCACCTCTGCATGTGGCTGACTTTAATATTAGTTCCAAGAGATAAAATTAGAACCACAGTTACTCGGGACACCCGACGCATGTCAATTCCTTTGAAGACAGCAGTGTCGCCGTCATTCATGTACAAATGAAACTCAGCAGGAAAAACGGCGGATGAGCAAGGGTCGACTAAAATGTACACATGATGAATCCCCAAGAAATTGTGAGTAATGTGGTATTTTCCACACCCTGCACTTTTCATGTGTATGAGAAACAGGGAAATGTCACAAAGAGGGAGCCAGAGCCTGCTGGTGCTGGCTGCCTCTGGGGATGGCACCGGGACACAAGGAGAGTGACCATCAGGGAGCCTGGCACTCTAGACCCTTTTGAACATTTTGTATTTAGAGCTTTTAAATATACTTCCCATTCGAAAAATAAGTGCCCTAAAATGTCTAGAAATAAGAGGGGAGAAACAGCTGAGATTTATTTGGATGGGCCTCTCCGAGGTCTTCCCGGATGAGGGCACACTCGGCCCCATCTCCTGCGTCTGCTCCATCCTTAGCTACCAACTGAGACAATAAGAGTTAATGGGATCCTGATGGTCCCAAGGCTTTCCTGCCAGACTCTACAATGTGAACAGAGCCCTCTGGCACGCACCTGCTTCACAGGTGCTGGGTCTACAGCACCTGGGTCCAGAATCTCCTACATGCCCCCGGGGAGGGTCACAGAGGGGCCCTGGGAGGGGGAGGGGCTTGGCAGGCATGGAGACAGTGCCCACTGTGTGCCAGGCACTGGACCAGGAGCAGCTCTGCAAAGCTCTCATGGGGAAGCGATTCTGCCCCCAGTTTGCAAAGATGGAAATCAAGGCTCAGAGAGGTTCCGGGATGTGCTCAGAGCTGCTGAGAGCTGGGCCAGGTGGGGGGAGGTTCCCCTTCAGCATCTTAGGCAAGTTCAGCAAAGTCCCTGAGGCTGAGGTCGAGCACCCTGCAGGCCTTCTCCCTACATGGCCTGGGCCCATCCTTCTGAAGAGCTGGAGGAAAAGAGGCTGGGGACAGTCAGTGGTTACCGCGTTGGCTTGGAAATTCTTTGAAAATCTCTGTAATGACCACTGCAGAGTTCACAGTTTCCTTCTTTAACTAGGTGACCTTTTAACATCTGAACACTAGAAGTCCTACGTCCTGAAGAGCCACGGCGCTGGTTTCTCTCTCCCCGAAGAGCAGCCCCGTGAGAGCTGACTGCCTCTCCTGCCACATCCTGTGCGAGGCCAAGTGCAGGCCCACACACACAGCACCTGGGACCTCTACGCCCCGTGTGACCTCAGCACTATGCCCTGCCCGGCCAGACCTCAGACTCCTACCTATACACACGCCAGCAGCTCCCCAGAGGGCTATATTCTCTCCCTTCTGAGCCTTTGCACATGCTGTTCCTCTGTCTGGAATATTCCACTTTCCCCCAAACTGCTCACAGACTCCTGCTAATCCTCCAAAACCCAGATGACGGGCCACCTCCTTCAGGAAGCCTTCCCTAAACTCTCTACCTGTGGGAGGAACGTTTCCTGAGCTCCCAGGCACCTGTGCTTGACCACCCTGCCCTGTCAGCACTTTCCACCTCATGTACAAAGTGTCTGCTTGCCTCCATAGCTCCATGAAGCTGGGAGCTCTTGTACCTTTTATCTCCATATTTCCAGAGTGGGGAGGGGCCCAGTCAGGAGTGGATTAACTAACTAGTGACGCCCCTCGACTGGCATGGTGACCGGCAGATGAACGCACTGCACTCCGAGAGGCTGTCCCGCTAGTGAGTGGCAGAGCCCCAAGTTTCTCTGAGTGCAGAGCACAAGCTCTTATCACCAGACCAAGGTGCCCCCACCCCCGGCATTCCTGTGCCTCAGTTCCTCCACGGACTGATTCTACACGGCTCCTGACAGAACACACGTCTCCCTTCCTCAGCGGTAAAGCAGGATCGCGGAGGAAGATTATTCTCACTGAGCGGTCCAAGTGAAAGCTCGGAGCAGGCAGACCCAAACTGCGAAATATATCCGAGTTTCCAAACAACCAATGAACGGATGGATCCAAATCCACTCGTAAACTCGAGCTATCCACAGAGTGCCAAGGGGTGGTGAGCCGACAGCCCCCCGGGGGCTCGAGGAGGATGTAGCCAGGGACCGGGGCACAGGGGACCCGGGGTGCAAAGCCGCAGACTCTGCCAGCTGCCAGCCTCACCATCCATGGTACAGCAGCCTTCGGGTGGAGGGTGCATCTGGTAGGGATTTGGGGGACAGGTGGACTCCAGTCCCCCTTCTCCCTCTTCTTCCTCGTCCTCATTGTCCACTTGGCTACCACCTGGAAGTGGCAAAGGGGAGGGAGGAGACAGTCAGAGGCAAGAGGTCAGCAAGTCTCAGCCATTTAATAATTACCCAGTCCCTACAGGCCTGCTAGGAGCCGGGCATCACCCCCCCCCCCCCCTCCCCCCCCCCGCCCCGGCTCTGTTCAGAGGGGAAAGCTGAGGTCATAGGACTTTCCCAAGGTCACAGACTCGGGCTCCCAGCCTGGCCTAGTGACTTCAAATTCAGGTTCACGTCTCTTTCCATTCGGCAGAGCTCCACGCATCTGCTCACGCACGAGGGTTCAACACACACATAACTTTGAGAAACCCTCCAGAATCTTTCCGGGGGAGGGGCCACAGATTCAGGTATAGACCATTTTACAGAGAGGGACCCTATGGCTGTCCCGCAGCGCTCCGGTGACAGCCGGCTCCCAGGGGCAACTGAGGCCCCCGCTGATGTTAGACTGTCCTGCGTGGCTTGGAATACAAAGCGTCATGTGAGCGGTCTCTCTCCGGCGTGCAAGCTGTCCATGTTCATTTAGCCCCAGGGGAGGAATGCACACATAGGGAGGACTAGAAATACAAACACACCCGAGTCTGGCACAGACACATAGAGCACCATTCCAGAACACGGCCTGGCGGGTTATGACTTGGGGAAACTTTTTTTTTTAAGTGCAGTCGCATATAGGCAAGCAAGGAACTGGCTGGAAGAGCCAGGGATTGGCCTTGAAGCCCCCCCGCTCCCTGCTCATGAGCTCTGTCGCGGTGGTGAAACAGCTTCTGGTCATTCCCCGCAGCCTCTCGGCTCACAGAGAACGGGGCCCCTGCCCTCACGCACCTCTGTGACCCTAGAGGCAGTGCCCAGGACACGCATGCCCAGCTGATGGGGGCACACCCCCTCGAGCCCCATTTGCCCAGCACTGCTCGAGAAGGGGGTTCAGCTGAATGAATTTCCCAGGCTATGGAAGTACCGTCCTAACTCCTTTTAACAGACATTTTTGGTCAAAATCTTTCTCAACTTGTCCGGGTTTAATGGTCATTTAATAACTAGCATGCAAACTTCTTCGTGGAATAGGGTCATTACGAGCATCCTTGAAGGGGCTGGGCTGGAAGACCGTTTTTCTTCTTTTTTGTTTCTCTGCCTCCTGTTTTAGCACTCTTTCCGTGTTCCCGTTTCTCCTGCCTCCTCTTCTCGGCTTTGCCCCTCCATCTATCCAGTGGGTTCGGTGGTTCTAGGTGAGTGATGAAATCATGTGCAGGGCAAGAGAAGGGCTGGGAATCAGGGAACTCTCAATTCTCGAGCCTGCCGCTGCCTGTGTGGCCAGGAGAAAGTTACTTAACCTCTGTGCATCAGACCCTGCATCTTTGAAATGAGGTGGTTATACAGGGCCTCTGAGCTGCTACGGCCGGCCATCAGCGCCACACAGCACCTTCCTGATGTGATTTAATTAGTACGGTGGCCGCCACTTTAAAGCTGCCCGTGGGACAAGAGGCAGAAGAAACGGAACATCTGAAGCCAGCTCAGGCCCGTGACCTTGGGTAGGTCAGTGCAGGAAGTGAAAAATCCCTGGTGTCCCCATCTTTCTGAGCCTGGAGAACACGGAGGTGGCAGGAAGACCATAAAAAGATTACCCAGGAAGCACACGCAGGGGGTGGAGATAGCTCCGAGCCTCCTTCAGATGCCTCCTTCCTGCCATTAAATGCAGGCCCGGTGGGTCATTAGCCTAAGGGGTGGAGTCCCGCCCAGACCCCAGGCGCCAGCAATGCTGCACAGGTCCCCATGGGGGCTGGGACTGTCCTGCCACCATCTGCAGAGTGGGCGGCACAGAGCTGTTTGTGCTCTGTGGGACCAGCCACTCTCCTCTCTGAGCCATGACTCCAGAGGCCCAGAGGGAAGGGCAAAGACCCCAACAATCTGCGTGAGAAGGATGGAGAACTCAGAGCCCCGCAGGAGGGCCTGTCTGCGTGTTACTCTGCTAAAGCCCAAGGGAAGAACTCAGACTCTCCAAAAGAATGAAAAATGAGGGCCTTCAGCCTCCGAAAGTCAAGGAAAGAGCTCAGAATCCGGTGGATGAGAAAGCAGACCTCAAAGGTCAAAGGTCCACCCCAGACATCCCAGCGCCTGTGATGGGATCAGTCAGGCAGTGAGAGAGGAGACTATCACAGCCGGGAGCAGAGCCCACCCGCCTGCTGGCCAAGGTCTCCGGTGCAAGGAGGGCATTACCACGGCGCCACACGAAACAGAGCGGACTGGGAGCTGAGGACCTTAACACGAGAACACACAGGCGCCCAAAGATGCGGCCGCACTTCCCCTCTGTCGAGCTGGATTTTCCTTTCTTTCCATGAGAAGAAACTACATGACATTTTGAGGGGGGTGGGGTTACAAGAATTAACTGCATCTCGTTTAATTAATTAATACTTATCTCAAAACTCTGGGGTGGTATTTGTTGTTTGGTCTTTCATAAAAAAAAAAAGTAAATAGCACATAAAAGCCTCTCCCCCTCCCCCACCCACCTCGGGAGGAGGTGTGGTAAATCCTCTAATCCGGGGAACAAAGCCCCAAGGCCCCAGCTGAAAGGCGCTCAGGAGCACAGAAGATGTTACAGACCCTGGGTGTTTAGGATGCCGGCACCCTGGCCATAAACACCACCTTTCATGTGACTGAGGAAGGACAACAGTAAGAGACCCTGGCAGACAGACGGAAAAACCAAAGTGTGGCCAGGACAAGCCGTTCGCACCAAGTTTTATGACAGAGAATCCAGGGGCAGAGTCGTGCGTTCAGTTCATGGTGACGTCCAGCCAACTGAGAAGGAGAGTCTCCCCCTTCCCACCAGACCCCTTCTTTGTCTTTCCTGCACCTTGGGAGGATTTCTCTGTTTGCGGACGAAGAGGAAAAGCTGGAGGTTCTGCTCTGGTTTCGTACAGGGTGGGGGGTGTGGGGGTGCTGCGCTGACAGCAGGCAGGACGCCTACAGCCCTCAACACGGGAGGCATGAGAAGGGGACGCCTCCAGCGGTCCCCGGAAAGTGCCAGCTGCCCAACGCCCGATTGGCAGGGGAGGGCATCCTAAGAAGTCAGTGTTTGAGATGCAGCCTCCCAGGGAGTCTGCAGAGAACTTAGGCAGAGGAAAAGCTGGGGGGGAACCTCCCAGGGCTTGCTCCTCTCTCCCACCCCCGAGGTGAGCAACGGCCCCCTGTCCCCTACCGACTTAACCACGGGTCTGCCCCCTTTCCATCACAGAGTCACCAAAGCTAAGGGTACAACTCCCTGACTTGGGCACTCCTTCGACACTGCAACCTGCCATCAAAGCCCTCTCCCAGGGTCCCAAATCGTGGGATTTAATCATCTTAGCAGGGGGAGGTGGAAAGCACTTTGTAGATTTCAAGGTGCCATTCACGTGGACTAAGTCACCATTGTCACCGTCAGTAATTCACGATTAGCAACAAAGACTTTCAGTACTCAGAGTAGCTACGGATGGCTGTTTAATGCATACGCTCTACGAACGTCTGTCGGCTAGCCAGAAACACAGCCCGTATCCTCCACTCATTCATCATCTCCCCCAGTGCCGCACTGATGCTTCCCCTGCTGGAAGACATGCCTGCTTTCGATACCAGAGAATTCTTGGTTTTCCTAATCCGTGCTTTTGGGCACAGTCCAGTTTCTCCCAGACCCTCCTCTAGCTCTTTTAGGTCCTTACTGTGGCTGTTTGCAAAATTAACATAAGGACTTTTCAAAGACGGACACAAGGAACGCCTTCCTGCTAGAATAAGGAACTATCAGATTCCACGCAAGCAACTCTGTGCCTTATTTTCTCTTACGTGCAACCCTCCCAGCCAGCCATCCCCACACCCTGCCAACACACACACACACATACACACAAAGACTGACCCATACACATGGCGACCCCCCCAGTATAGGACCAGGCATACTGCACGCCTTCTTTTTTCTTTTCTTTTTTTTTTTTTTTAAGATTTTTTTTTTTATTTATTTGACAGAGAGAGATAACAAGTAGTCAGAAAGGCAGGCGGGGGAGGGGGGAGCAGGCTCCCTGCTAAGCAGAGAGCCCGATGGGCTTGATCCCAGGACCCTGAGATCATGACCTGAGCTGAAGGCAGAGGCTTAACCCACTGAGCCACCCAGGCCCCCCACTGCACGCTTTCTTGATTGATTAATTTTCTTTTAAACAATGGTCCTTTTTTGCCTTCAATATCTATGTGAATTCCACAGGGAACTTCCAGCGGAAGGCATTCACTGCCCAAAAGAACTTAGGTAACGGTCACCGTCTCATCCCGTGGACTGCTGTGGGGTTACTTCTGGCACAAAAAACACGTGGCTATGAAAGAGACACACTAAAGACTGAAAACAACCATTTTATCCTCTGGATAATTAAGCAAACCCTAAAGTTATCCCCACGCCTGAATATAACTGATTCATTTATTCCTGGCACACATTCTCGGTGTTTCCAAGTTTCTAGAGGGCTCTCGTATCTGCAATCACAAAGAGAAACTACCTAGAGACTATTTTGCAAAGATAGGACCATGAATCCCTGGACAGAGACGGAAAAAAATCACCAAGGGCCAAAGGGTGTTAAAATTTCTGACTTATCCAGGGAGAACATCAGACCTTCTATGAAAGGCATCAGAAACAACCCAGGCACGACAGTCCCAACACAGCCCTCTTCCTTCCCCCATGACCCAATGAATAACCACATTCCTAGCATCCTTATGGCTGATACTCGGTCTTAGCCAAGGAAAAAGGTAAGTGCACTTTTTCCTTTTTAATTCTTTTCTGCTAGACCCAATGTTTTCCAGACAGAGGGGAGAAGGAGTTTCCAGTTCTGTTCTAACAGGAGCTGCCCAGACGCAGGACCCACACCGGCGCATCTCCTACCTTCCAGGGCAGAGAGCTGCTGCTCGGCTTCCAGATAGAGCTGGGAGAAGACAGGCCGGGGCACCAGGCTGCTGGACCGCAGGGACGCCTCGATGGAGTTGTGTAAGACCTCTTCGAACCGCGTCGTCTTCAGCTGTCCGGCGTAAGAGTTTCCCATCTTCAGAAAGGACGGCGGAGGCTGCGGTTTAAAACGACATTTCAGCGTCAGTTGGAAAGGCTGACCCTGCGCCTGGAGCCCAAAGCCAGAAGTGAGCCGGTTGCCAGGAGGGAAGGGCTCTGGATCCAAGGAGAGGACGGCTGTCAGCGACAGCTCCTGCCCAGCAATTACAGGAAGTTATATAAGTAACAGCTATCTCTAATTTAGCACTCCGATAGCAGAGTCTGACACCTTTCCGCATTTTCCCTAGAAACCGGTCATCCCTGGTTTCAAAGACCACTCCCCCACCGCCCTCCCGCACCATCCTCCCTTCCACCCACCCCTTTTTCCCCTGAGATGGGATCCTGCCGCCAAGAGAGCTCAAATGATGGTTTATTTTCCTTGACTCACAGAAGAACAGACCCGTGCCACTTTACAGATGCGACAGCGGCTGGCAATTCCACGATCCATCCATGACAGCTAGGCTCCAGACTGTAGGATTACAAGAGCCCCCACACCTTCTCAGAAGGTGGGCTAACAGATTTCCCATCCCTGCCTTTTTTGCTAAAAGACCAATTGTTAACATTCTTCCCTTAAAGTGTTTTTGTAGGTTATTACCGTTTCCATTGTACAAGTAATGTGGAGTTACATCTGGAAAACATGGAAATCTAGAAATTACAGAAGATAGTGGACAAACAAAAGGAAAAAGCACTGATATGCCCATCCCCCAAGATAACCACTGTGATTTTTTTTTTGTAGCAGTTTAAGATACCTTTCACATCCCATACCATTTACCCACATGAAGTACACAACTCAGTGGTTTTTAGTGTACTCAATGTCGTGCAACCCTCACACGATCAATTCTAGAACATTTCCATCACCCCAAAAAGAAACCTCGTCGTATCCTTACGCTGTCACTCCTTCAGCTCCCAACCCACCCCAGCCGCTGGCAACCGCTAATTTACTTTCTGCCTTTGTAGATTTGCATCTTCTGGAAAGTTCCTATTAATGGAATCCTACGGTCTATGGTCTTTTGGTGACTGGCTTCTTCCAGATAAGCACAACGTTTTCCAGGTCCTTCTGTGTTGTCACGAACATCAGCACCTCACCCCACTGGGCTAGGATGATGCATTCTTTCCAGACTTAATTTCTTCACAACTCGGGGATAGGAGAGAAACGGGAGACTGTATTCACACAGTTATGATCATTCTGTAAATGAAATTTTTGATTCTGCAGTTTTCACTGGACACGAACATTTCACCCAGACCTCTTACAAACGCTTTTACAATGACGGTCATGGCCGCATCATAGTCCTCTGAGCGAAAGGTACGATACCAGCTCAGACACGTCCTTCAGATCGTACATGGTGAACCTCTCCGCTTAGCGCTCCCCAAGCAGCAGCACGGAAATTTATATTCCTTCCTACTGTTTTCTGTTTATTTTCTATTTCCTTAAAGTTAGCTTTGTGTTTCTGTCTCCTCTTGGCTTAATCTGTTGTCCTTTTTCCGAACTTCTTAAAATGATTCCTTCCTTGTCGTCCTTATTTCCCACCTCCTTTAATAATGAAGCTATCTCAAGCTACTTATTTTCCTCTGGATGCCTCTTCTGCTATGGCACACAGGCTTGGAATAAAGTGTTCTCCTTTCCATTTCTTTTGAGACGGAAATCCTCCTTTTTGATTCTCTCCTTAATTGACTAATTATTCAGGAATGGATTTTTAATTTCTAAATAGTCAAGACTGAGGGGCAGGAGATCAGCCTTCCTTTTTCTTTAAGTAGGTTCCACACCCAGCGTGGAGCCCAAAGCAGGGCTCAAACTCACGACCCTGAGATCAAGACCTGAGCTGAGATCGAGCGTGAGACACTTAACCGACGGAGTCCAACCAGATGCCCCAGTCTTATTTATTTCTAATTTTTATTGGGTTGTCATCATGACTGTGGCCTTCAGAAACTCGACTTTTAAAATGTTATGGGTTTCTTTTTGACAGATACCACATGGATTTTCACAGATCGTCTACCGATGTAAGAAAAGAGACGTATCAACTCTCTTTAAGGGAGGAAAGGCAAAAGAGCCCTCAGTTCTTCTATATTCTTATATATTTCTCATCTCATCTACCACACTGTTGACGGCCAAAGCAGCATCTGACGTAAAGAATTCCCGCAGATGCCAGCGCCGGCGTGACCACAGAGCAGCGGTAGCTCCCGCTTCCTTGCGGCGATCACACGGTCACAGTGGCCATGAGCCCAGCATCACAAGCCAGCTGCCACCTCACACGGCGCTCTGACTTCAGACTCGGGGAGCAAAGGCTCCCTTGCCTGAGTGGCAGAGCCCTTTCAAGGCGGGGCCGCTGTTGCCCTGAGGGAGCTCTGGTTTCCCTCTGGAACGTACGGGCCAAGTAGTCATTGTTTTTCTGCCTCTATTGTCAGGAAGGTCCAGCCTTTCCTCTTCCAACTACAAGTAAATGAAAACCATTAAACACTTTCTGCTTGCGGCAATAGGCCTGGTCGTGGGGCCCCTCGGCCGGCCCCTGCTTCCAGCCTGGGGAACGAGCCTCCGGAATTAGCCTGACACAGAGAAGGCGCTGGAGAAAGAGGTCAGCTGCCTGGCGCCCCCAAACAACGCAGGTCAGAAGAGTCCCCAGGGTCCTCATGTCTGCCTTTGTCCTTGATCTGATGCAAGAAAGCCTTGACCCCTCGATGCACAAATGAGAGGTCACTGGCCACATCTGGGGACGCCTGCGTTACTCTCGGTTCAGGGTGGTCTGTTTAAAGTTGCCACAAGTTAGTAATATCACAAATGTCTGTTTCTGTCAATCTCCGTCTGAAGAGCTTAGGGCCCACAGAAAGGAGCTTGAAGTCCATCCCATTTTACATGATGTTGATACAGAATCATGCTCGACGATCGAAAGAAAATGACCGAGGCATCCGTAGCCTATCTTCCCAAGGTCCTGTTCTGCTCGCCTGACAGCTGACTGGTACCCTGAGCCCAGAGGGTTCCACCAGTTAGAGCAGATGGTGCCTACGGTGGATGGAGCAGTAAGAGGAAGAAAGAACTCGAACGTTCATTGTCCAGCTACAGTGTGCCAGGCTCTGTGCGGGCTCCCCTGTCCACCACGTTCGGGGTCACGTGAGTACTACTGTGAAGCCCATTCTGAAGATGACAAATTCAAGCCTTGGAGATAAGTAACCTGAAGACACTCTTGTTCAAAGAAAAGAAATAGAAGGGGGGAGATGAAGAAAAGAGAAGGAGCAGGGTGGGAAAGAGGGAAGGGGAGAGAAGTGGAGAGAAGGAGGGAGCCTGGGGGAGGGAGAGGAGAAACACAAAAGGAACCAAGACAGAAGGGTCTTCACACTCAAAAGACGGAAAATGGTACAAAGCAAACATTGAAGCTTTAATATCTATAAGCAAATACAGAGAAAAGTTGCCCCACACCCTACTCAATGATGCCTCTGAAATCCTAACAAGGAAACACAGAGCTCTAGCCCACAGACAGAATCACCTGCCAGGGGAGAGCCTGTGCGAGGAGAGGGCAGCTCTGGGGCTCTTGGTGCCTGAGAATCCCGCCCTCGCCCCAGTCAGACGGGGAACAAGAGAGCCTCGCTCAGGGGCCAACCTGGAAGCTTCAGTATCCTCCCCGAGGCCTCGTGGAAGGAAGACCACACCTGGGAAGGCCCAGGGCTGCTGTCCCCTCCGCCCGGCTCGGACTGCGCCCACCCCGCACAGGTCCCCCCTAGCCTCCCGCTACAGGTGTTCAGGCCCACGAGCTGCGGGGGTTTCCTCCACACCCTGACACAGTACCCCACACGGCCTGCCTTCCAAGGCTGGGCCGCTTCCCCTCATGCTGGTGCCCCACGCTCTTCAACCCCAGAACCTGAACCACAACTTCCCCACGAGAGCCTGGCTGCGGGAGAAAGAGCCTGTGTGACCCGGAGCCAAGTGTCTGACTCACTGGGCCTCCGTGTTCTCATCCGTAAAATGGGCACTCTTGCAGGGCTGACGGGTCACGAGGGAGAGTAAAAGCGGCAGAGTTTGAGGAAAGCGCCCAGCATAGCACCCGGTGGTCAGGGCACGTACATCATTTATTTTTGGCAAAATCTGAATATTCACCTAAGAAGAATTTCAGATAATAAAGGATAAATGACACAAAGTGCTACAATGTAGGGGGCGCTGGGGGAACCAGGGAGAACTTGGGCCAAGGGGCAGGAACTCAAAGTGGGCCAGAAAGGAAGAGACGGGTATTTGGGAAAGATTCTGGAAGAACATTTTTAAGAAAGGGATGGGAGAGTACAAAGGAATGAAAGCCTCATGAGGACAGACAGACAGACATGCCCTAGAAAAAGGAGAAGATTGTCTTTGGGGGTAGTAAATGGCTTATAGGTTGGCCTTGTGCTAGAGTAAAATCAAAACTGAGGGTGAAAATCAGACACTGTTTGAGTAGGTAACAGCCCCGGAAGCTTCGCAGCTAGGGGTTCCAGGGATAAAGGCGGTGTTCTAGGCAGGTCAGGCAGACAGAGGCGTTTGGGATCAAAACTGAGGGCCCAGCGGATGCAGTTTCAGTGGGACCCCTGTATATCTGAGTGTCTTTAAGATGGAAGCACAAGGGCTCCTGGGTGGCTCAGTTGTTAAGCGGCTGCCTTCAGCTCAGGTCATGATCCCAGGGTCCTGGGATCGAGCCCCGCATCGGGTTCCTTGCTCAGCGGGGAACCTGCTTCTCTCTCTGCCTCTGCCTGCCACTCTGCCTGCCTGTGCGCTCTCTCCCTCTCTCTCTCTCTCTCTCTCTCACTCTGACAAATAAATAAATAAATAAAATCTTAAAATTAAAAAAAAAAGAAAGAAAAGAAAACTCTGTACCTAGGAATGCCCCAGGAGGGCTGGGCAGCCCCACAGGAGATCATCAGATAGGGGCCTACTTCACCAAATCAACCTCAAATATAGCTCTAGGTCAGTACCACACCTCCGCTGGCTCATCTGGCCCCAGAAGCACGTGCAAACTTGACCAGACAAAGCAGACTGATCCAAGGTGAGTCTGGAGTCACTGAGGCCGGCAATCTCAGTCGGCTCTCGATGGCTGGGACATCCGGCCCAAGCCATTCTCCTCCTGCAGCACGTGTGGGTCAAGCTGTGTCCTTCAAAGCATTCCGTTAGGGCAGCAGGCTCTCAGCTGGGGTGAAGTTCAGTAAGTGTGGGGCAGGCGCTTCAAGGAAGGTCAAGGATGGTCACAAGCAGAGACAAAGGAGAGAGAGGAGGCTCCGGGGAGAGGGAACAGATGGAACACATGCATTAGCTCTATTCCCTCCCAAAGGGCCCTAGGAGGACACGGAGGAATACATCAGTACACACGCACGTGCGCACACACACACACGAGCGAGGAGACAAAATAACAGGAGACACAATGTGCCCACAATCTGGAAGATGCAATGCAGGAGAAGAGGTGACAGATTTTGAAAGAGTAGGAACTAAGGCATCCTCTAGGAAGCAAACTAACTCACACCACAGCTGAAGCCAGAAAAGGCTGGAGAATTACAGACAACATGGTGAAAAGTAGGGTTGAAGATAAAGACACAAAGGAGAGGAATGGTAAGAAAATTAGAGGGCCCGGCATAATAAATAAGAAGGAAATTTTAGAACACCAAGGATAAAGAGAGAATCCCAAAGAAAGATCCAGAAAGAAGAAAGAAAATGGCACATTCTCAAGTTGAAAATAATCAGAATGACTTTGGATTTCTCAACAGTGATCCCAGGAAACAATGAAATGATGCTCTCAGAAATTCTGAGGGAAAGTGATGTGCTACCTAGAATTCTATACCCAACTAAAATAATAATCCAAAGTATGAGTAGAATAAAACCATTTTCAGAAATTCAAGATCAAAAAACAAAACAAAACAAAACAAAAACAAAAACTGTCTCCCAACTCTTCTTTCTGCAGAAGATCCTGGGGAACAGAAAATATTGACAAATCTGAAAACATGAGACCCAGGACAGGGGATCCAGCACAAGGAGAGAAAGGGGTTCTAAACAAGATAAGGACAACAGCTCAGAAAAGGAAGTCCCCAAGAAGACAACGTAACAGATCACATTATCTGATGTGCTGAACTATGCTGAAAGGAGTTTTATTATCAATTCTATCAGAATATCGGAATGAATTATTGATATGTCCCTAAAAATTCAAGTAAACAAAAAAATAGAGACAATTAGTAGCTGCAGAAAAATAAGATGTAAGGAACTAGAAATTTAAGTTAATTATAGCTGTAAGTCCATGCTGAATATGGATTCCAGCGAAATTTGTGCTAGAACTACCTCGGAAGGTTGGGGAAATGGAGTGGAGTGTGCACATGTATGTCTGGGTGTGTGCATGCAAGCACATGTTTTGGGGACCAGGGAAGGAGATGGGAGAAAGCTAAATTCTCCTATGCCACAGTACAAGTGAAAAGATGATGTAGAAATTAACAACTGCAGCATAGGTTAATTGTAAATTAAGTGGTAAATTCCAGGAAGGAATTAAAAAACTAAAAAGTTAAAAGTTGCCTTCTAGGTAGCTGGACTGGTAATAGAAATAGATATTTTTCATTTTAAAGGTTCTAATTATGACTTTTTTAGACTGTTCATCATCACACTTATTAAAAACTGAAGGTTATGTTTAAAAAATAAATAAAATGCAGGCATAAAAATGAAAGACAGACATGCAGAACCACAGCAGAATGGCCCCTGGAGATCATGGTGCACGGCAGACCGAGATTTAATCCCAGCAATGATCCTATCTGGCCATTATTGCCATCCTTCCTTTATCGCTATTTTACAGATGACAAAACGGAAGCTCAGAAAGGTTGGGAGTCATGTCTAACAACACACAGCAGCTGCCCGCTCTGGAACATAAAGTCCACCTGCAAAGAGCGACTTCCGTGCAAGGCCACAGGGAGAAGTCTCAATGCTCGGGAAAGGACACCTGAGACGCCCCGCTGAAGGGTTCCAAACCTGGATTACCGTTCTCTTCCAGCGCCTTTTCCAGTAGTGACAAGACATTTCCCAATTTCACCGAAAGCTATGGCATTCCTCTAAACTTCTCAAGGACAAAGCCACGAAGTCGGCCTCCGGGGACGAAGCGTGCACACCCATCTGCATCTCTGGGAGCCCATCACCCCCCGCTGTTACTCACAGAAGGTTCCACTCAGACTCACAGAACCACGTGACCGAGCTTGGTAGGTCCCTGTTATAGTTCCTACAGATCTCAGCATCAGATCCACAAGGAACACAGAAAAAGAAAACATCAACACTTCTGTTCACAGCTATTTCATCGAATAACTCCAATTAGCTTTTGGCATCTGTTTTAGAACGTAAATAATATATACGATATACTACAGTCCACGTGCACAATTTGTAAACCAACAAACAAATGTATACATGGAGAGAGACCCCAGTTTGAGTACCTGTCTAGTAATCACTCTGCATGGAGCACCCTCTGTGACAAAAGGACTGTCCTCATTTTGCAGAGGACGACACAGACTCCAGGATTTAAAGCATGTGCTGTCTTCACATCTTTATTATTTCCTCTAGCAAGGCGAGCCCCAAGAACACATTAAAATCAAAATACAGAGAACCACGTCACCACTCTGGGCAGCCCTTTCCTCCCATTTGTCATTTTGGATCCTCCTCATCACGGCTCTAAAACGCACAGAGCACGGCTCTCATTTCACTTTAGTAGACTGAGGCACGGGGAGATTAAGTGACTTGTCCAAAGTCCTACATTTTGCACAATTTTAGACAGTCCAATAATGGCCCGAAGGAGCAGAGTCTTGGCTTTTAAGGATGCCGGTGACTTCAGAAAAGGGAGTGGTTTTTTTCAGTTGCTGGGTTTTGCTCGTCATGTTCACTTGTCCAGCCAGGCTATAACTTTTGCTTAGGAAAAAAAGAAAAAAGTCGGCTTGGGCTCTTCCTGAAAGATCCTTTATCAAAGGGGGGGGGTGCCAGGCTAAGAAAATAAAGCCTCTGTAAATGGAAAGCCCCATTTAAAAAGACACATTTCCAGCCAGACAACAAACCGAGAGCATTCTAAGAATGTTGCCTGAAGACAGGTCTGCAAGAGGCAGGAGGGGGGCAGGCCGACCACCCCTCCGAGAGGCAGCCCACAAAGCAAACAACCAGCGGCCGAAGGGCTGGGGGCCTGGACAGTGTCTGCCTCTCTGTCAGCCCAACTGGCCATTCCCTGGAGATTAAAGCAGGAAACCCAGACTCCAGCCCATTCAAAGAAAAATATTCTAGCTCAGCCTCTCCTTGAACACTTTGTCTTTTCTTTCTTTCTTTCTGAATAGAAGATTAAAAGTTTTGCCCAAGAGGCAGAAGAATCCGTTTATCCTAAAAGGCTCACAGACCGTTTGCTGGGGAATCTGAAGACTTGTGTCCAGCTGACCTCTGGGCCCACAATTACCCTCCACTTCCTTTCTGAGCACTTTTCACTTTGCTTTTATCAGTCAAGGAATGGGGCACCTCGGCCTAAACCCGGAGCCCAAATCTGACAACAGTTCCGGAGTTCACGGAAGGGGCTAGGAGGCCCTTCCCAAGATAACACCCAGCTCTGGGTACCCTTGGGAGCTGCACATGCGTCATTCTGCTCATAAAAATAAAGCCACCACCTCCCCTGCCGCACGCTCGTCCAAGCCAGCTCTTTTCCCAAACACGCAGGACACACATTGTCGGCTCAGCCCCTCTGCATGGAGACAGAGGCCCACAACGAGCTGAGAATAAGCTCTTCAGTCCTTCGTCACGGTGTCCAGTTCGATCGAAACCAGTGGGGCCTTCAGAGGAGGCCTCGCAACTCCCTTCCAGTTATAATCAGCCTCTTGGTCAAGTTCGACTTTACCAACGTCAAACAACGTTTCAAAGTTGGACCTTGCAAAGCATTCATAATCTGCCTGCCAGGTGGTAAAAGAGTTGTGCTTTAGAATAGGACCACCAGGGGCTTAATTCATCACTAGGCTATTTTCAAGCTGTGTGGCCTTGGACAAGTTACCTAACCTCTCTGAACCACCCTCCCCTCATTTATCACATGAGGCTAAGAACCTTTTGGAGCCGCAGGGAGGGCCAAGTAAACTAACATGCGGAGGGCGGCTGGCACACAGAGATTCATAAACTCTAGTGTCCTCTCTCAACGTGGAATTAACTGCTCGGAATTCCAGTTTCTAGATGCTAACCAGAGACGCTGACTTAATTTCTCCTCCGGCAGAAATCATTAAACTTTTGGCACCGACTGAAACGAGCTAACCCAAGCAGAGACATGATTTCTACGTTCCTCGTCCCCCCTCCTCTCAGCGCCTGGAGCTCCTTGACAGCAGGAACCCTTCTAGTCACCTCTTCATTTCCCCAGGACGCCACAGGCCTCCAGAAAATACCTCCTAAAAGGGAGGACGGGGGGGGGGACCCGTGGGAGGTTACAGCGAGGACCATACGAAAATGGAGCTCGGTCCTGTCTGGAAGCATTCAGGTGCCGGACTAAAACCCCAGCTGGACCAAGTAAACGTGCCTGAGATTTTAACCGGGGCCCCCCCGGGGGATGCCATTGCTGCCACGGTTCCAGAAAGCCTACCAGCTCCTGCCCCCCTGCCCCGGGATATCACCTGAACTGACCTCACTGTACTCTATTCCAAGAGCCGTCAGAAGGAAGCCCTCTCTTCTGAACATCAAAGTACAAGACGTGCACTTCTGTTCTTTCCCCATGAACACACTGCAGCTCCACGGGCCCTGTCTGTGCCTCTTCTTCCACTTAAGCCAAATGCGTGCTCAGGGAGAGCACGAAAAACCACTCAGCCAGGGTTTTCCCTACTAAGAACACAGCGTGTGCGTCTCCCACCTCCTCGGGGGTTTGAACTGCTAGAGACAGCAACTGAGTCCAGAGCAGTTTCTTACCGAGAGCAGATCTGGCAGAGAGACGGCCGTTGCCTCTGCTAATCATCCCAGGCCGTTGGGGAGTCTCTGACCTCCACCCAAGCCACGCCAGGCCCGAAGAGAAGAGCCAGCTGAAGGCCTCCCGGGTCTCAGCCCCAGCCTGAGATAGCTGGATCTGTCTTAAGCCACAAATCTATGACTTCTAGCCCATTCTATGCCTCCTCTGTGAAAAAGTGAACTTTCCCCTTCCAGGATCATGGTTTAAGATGAATGTTTTAAAATGAAACGCTTAAATAGTTTAACTTGGACATATAGCAGAAATAACTTCCTTCCCAGCTGGAGCTAAGGGAGGAGTGAACCAGGCAGTGTCCCTGACCTGAAGACACAGTTGTGTAGGAAGAGCTGGTAAACGCCTCGGCACAAAGTACAGGGTGGTGGTTGCCTTAGTGAGGACGTAGGCAAGGAGGTGGCTCAAGGGATATGGAAAAGTGTGGAAGTTTCCATCTCAGGTCAATCTCAGAGGGCCTTCTTGAAGAAAAGCTGAATCAGGAAGGATGAGCATTGGTTTGCTGCACAGAAGAAAGGGCATCCTGGAAAGAAAGGGAGCAATGCACCAGGGGGGACGTCGTTGACGGGGGAAGGCAGGTCCCTCCAGACGCTGGCACAGATCTGGACAGAGGTGGGGAAGCAGGGAGAGGAGGGTGGCGAAGGGCCAGCTGGGACCATGTCCTGCCAAAGTGTTTGGAATCAGCCCTGGAGAACCAGGAAAGGACTCTCCACAGAACTGTGTACTTCAGAGGTCACGGAGGCTTCCTAAGGAAGGTCAACAGGACAACACTGTAAAATACCGCGGCCCCAAGACCGGCCCCCTGTGGACGATGAAGGAAGGGGGAGGCGGGCCGACTTCCGTGCAGAAAATAGGAACCTGGTGAGCCCAGTGCCAGGATCCTCCAGCCTCACTCTGGCCGGCCTCCCGTTCCCTCCCGAACCCCTGCTGACCCCCTCCCATGAGCAGAGGCTCCTTGGTCTGTCACCCACTTCTCTGTGTCCTCATCCTGGACTGGACAGTGATCGTGGTAGAGAAGAACGCAGCCCCGCTCTGGAGTTCAAGGCCTCGAGAGAGGAAACCCTTCCACAGCGGCCTGCCAGGCTCCTCTCTCCGCTTCGCCACCTGCTTCCAATTCCGAATCACACCCACAGCACACCTGTAGGCCTTGGACACGCTGGCCTTGGCCTCCCAGTCCTTGCAGGTGACCACCTCCCCCCTTGTGTCCTGCAGCCTTTCCAGGGCCTCGCGGGAAGGGATGAGACATGCCCCAGCCAGCCACAGCGACAGCCCCACCCCAGTGTCACACCAGGACGCCCCTAAACTCCAGCTCCAATCTGAGCTGCCACAAATCCCTTTCCTCCAAGCTCCTTACAGCAAACTTAAGACTCCTTCAGCCACCACACAACCCTGGGGACATTACTGGTGAGTCTGAAGTTCAAAAAACAACAACAAAAAACAAAACAAAACAAAAACCCCAAAACAACACAAACGAAGCACGGCCCTCTCCAGCCGACGTTCTCAGCCCCACTCTGTAATTTCCACAGGTGCGCTGGGGCCCTCCCGAGTGAAGGACGGGGGTGTAGAATGGTCCGCCCTGAATATATGATATGGCCATAAATGCATTCAGACACAGGATGGTCTCCTATAAAGTCTTTGACAGTCCTCCGGACAGGAAACAGCATTCTAATGTAGATTTCTCCGATTTTCCCTGGAGGAACTCATAAACTCCACAGGTGCTATTTAAGGAAGAAAAGCCGGGCGAGGGGCTGACTTCTGTCTAATCCTCCCGCTCTCTGAGGCTGTCCTGCCCGCGGCTGCCCGACAACCAAGACGCCACGCAGACATCTGTTCACTCTGCTCACGCTGCTGGAGCACTTCCTCGGTCCCTAAGCTCTCTCCCCTGGAACTCCAAAGCAGTGGGTGTGTCCCCTCCCGCTGCGGTGAGAACCGAATGGGGGAGGAACACCTTCCCAACAAAGCTGAGGAAGATTTTCAGGGAAGATGAGACTACTGGAAAACTCTTCTCCAGAAACAACCCGGCAGGATCCACGAAGGTTGTAGAGCTCTCTGGCATATCAGTCATAATTATACTCACTGCTGCTTTCGTGTCCCCCTTGTACAGAACTAATCCTTCCCAACCCCTCTAGATACCACAGCAAACAATAAAAATAAGGAGACTCGTTCACGCTCCCCTGCACTTTCCTAAAAGCTAATGTTTTGCCATTATTCTCCCTGGCACAGACTAATGCCGTCTTTATAAGCTAAAAGCCAACACAAACCTTTCCAACCCCAAAAGGGGGTGCTCTACTCCCCAAATCGCATGCACTGTACCTTACAAAAAGCTGGTCATTTCGGGCAGCCCATCAACAAACCAGCCAAAAGCAGGCTCAGCTCTGCAAAGCAAAGCGGGACACCTGCAGAGGCTGCTGCCTCCCGGGGGCTGTGCCTTTGATCGCTGGGGAGCCCTTGGTGCCCCACGGGGCTGAGTGCTCGGTCAGCCAGACATGCTGGCTCCCTGGCTCCAGCCCAGAGGAGCAGAGGCAGTCAAGCCAGCAAGGGAAAGGTTTCAAAGCCAGTATCTGCTCCCGGGGCTACAACAACAACTGGGAGGGGGGGGAATTCAGCAGCGGACCTTCCAAGGGGAGCTCCATCTGCCCCGGGCTCCCACTGGGTCAGATGGCAAACGCCACCGTTCTCTGTCTTCTTCGCACTGAAGTGTTTTGCTGGGTCACAGTGCTCTCCGCGCAGGTACATACCAATCTGTCAGCCTGACCGCCCGTGGTCAAACCGAGTTTTTTTAAACAACATGAAAGTTTTGTACTTGGAGTGGAACCACGTACTCTTGCGCAGAGAACAAAGGGTCAGGAGAAGAGCATGGGCTTTGCTGCGGGAAGCCGGCTCTCCGGTGTGCTGCAGGTGCCGCCCTGACCCCGGGAAGCACGTGCCCCCCAACGTAATCTCCATGGACACCAGGAGCGCACCCCAGCAGGGAAACCTCCCCCGAGAGCCACAGATGCACATCCTCGAACTTCTTTTATTTAAAGCATTTCCACTATGGAAATCAAGGAAAACACCGGCTTTTGGCCAGAGCTTTCTGCACAGTCTTGCTATAACTGACTCTGAAGTCCAGGAACCCAATCAAATCTTAATTAAAAAAGAAAAGGAGGGGCACCTGGGTGGCTCAGATGGCTAAGCATCTCATCTGCCTTTGGCTTAGATCATGATCCCAGGGTCCTGGGATCGAGCCCCAGGTCAGACATGTGGGGGCGAAGGGGGGAGTACAGGGGGGCGCAGGGCGGGGGACAGGACGGCATTGGGAGGCGGAGGGGCCTGCTTCTCCCTCTGCCTCTGCTGTTTCCCCCACTTGAGCTCTCTCGCTCTGTCAAATAAATAAACTCTTTAATAAAGAAAAAGGAAAGAAGGAATGGGAGCTCACTTTATTTGTGCTAAATACCTTTGATGTTTATTTCTAGCTTCTCATCAGGATCTTTTATTGGCCCCACCAAGGTGACTTGCATATGACCAGGGGTTTTCACGTCCTCTACCTTCTGTGACAAAGGCCAAGATGCCTGATTATTCTTGTTAACCCTCCAGTCAGCAAAGAGAATTCTCAGCTGCTACTAGGCCAGGTTCCCAAAAGTACCAGAGGCTCCAGGGTGGAAGGAAGAACCCCCATCGCAGAGCTACTGCTTCCCCAGCTGAGCAGTGTCTCCCTAGAAAGGGCTGGAGAAGACCCCACGCATCCCCCACCTTCCCAACAAGGGCAGGGGCAGCACCCCCTGGTGGCTAAGCCTGAGCGAGGCTCTGGGAGGCCCAGCAAACCCCTGGCACCACAGCTTTGCCCACCTGGGGAGGCCCTCAGGTCCGAGGAGGACCCATGGCTGGTGACCCACGGCTGGTGACCCATGGCTGGTGACCACGCACAGAGTGCTGGGCCTGGAATGGCGGGAAATTGGACACTTCTGGAATGTCCAACAGGAAACAGGTGCTTATGCACTCCCAATATCCAGGTGCACAAAAGCTATGTGCATGAAGTTTTTAAATGATCCGGATGTACTTAGGATATAACATGCAGTAACAAAAAGATTTTAAATTGTTATAGAAATATATATAGAGAGAAATATATATGCACACATTTTATGAATATATATTATGCTATATGTTATATAATACATATTTATATTTATATACTAGTAACATTGTATTATATTAATATATTAAACATTATATAACATATATCATGTGCTACTATATATTACATATAACAAGGTATACCATACATTATATATGTATATTATATTTATGCTTATATATTGAAAAATGTCTACAGCAATTGCCTCTAAAAGAAAGAATTCAAGATTTCTGTGATGCTTCTTTAGGCTTCCCTATGACGTGCTAACTCTAAACTGTATTAAGTTGTCATCATCATGAGGAGAAAAGTAGCAAAGAAAAATGTGTCTTCGTTAGGTCTGAATTCCAATGCCTTTGAATTGACTCTGCTTTTCCATTACTGTCCAAATAGGCTTTTGACGTGAAAAGGCCCTGAGGTATGTAAGGAAGAGAGAGCTCAAAACACCAGCTCTGGAAGGATGTTTCTGGTGTGAGTCTCCCTTCGAAGGGAACTCTGCAAATCCCATATATCTCAATGCCAATGTATCTCCCTGCCATAAACCCCTTTCTCTGTCCCCTCTCAATTGCTCTTCTCCCCCAGCCAAATGCCCTGCACAGGAGCTACAACGAGCAGAGATGGATTCTCTGCCACCAACACTGACATTTGAGACTGATGTGTTGGCCAAATTTTTCTTTCTGACCACAAGGGCTCGACGCAATGATC
The DNA here is from genome assembly GCF_002288905.1 of Enhydra lutris kenyoni. Lineage (NCBI taxonomy): Eukaryota > Metazoa > Chordata > Mammalia > Carnivora > Mustelidae > Enhydra > Enhydra lutris. Next base: position 14,837,097 of record NW_019154119.1, read on the forward strand.
TTCAAAAAGTAGAGGAGTCTCCACCTGTCCGACAAAGTGCCCTGCATCACGATGACACTGTTAGCAAATAAATAGGCCTTGGCTCTCACAAAAGGTTTCCCTGAGTTTCTCGCGTCACTTTAGATCTGCTTTACAACGGCCGCCACTGCTGACACTAAGCTGTCAGCTTTTGGTAGCAGCGGCCACACCGACACTTCACGGTTTGTAAAGCAGATCTGCTGAACGCTGGCGGCTCAGTTGTGGCAGGCTCCCTGCCTTGTCATGCCTCCCCGTCCTTCGTGCACCCTGTGTGTTCTGTCTGCCTGGAAAGCCCTTGCCCCTCGTTTGTGATATGAACTCCTACTCATCCTTCAAAACCCAGTTCTGGCATCTCTTCTATTGTGTGGTGGCCCTGACCTCCCTGAACAGACCTGGGCTCTACACTTCTTCGTTTAGGTTTCACGAACTTCTAGAAGCCAGACTAGAGAGACAGAACCTGTGGCTAATGCCAGTGAAAGATACTGCGGTGCATACCCAGGGGGAAGCTGAACGGTCTTAACCAAAAATCAGAGAGTCAGTGCTCTGGCATGTGTAAAGTGGAGAAGCAACACGAAAACAGGAAGCTCTTTCGAAATGCTGTGTCCAGAGCGCTTGGTCCCTCCACTCCCACCCTATGGCCACACACAGAATGCCAGCATGTAGGCATTCACCCCCCAGCAAAACACCCCCAGGTTCCTCTTGACATAAATGGAATCAACCGAGGAGACCCAGGCCCGCTGATACAGACAGCGTTGCATTTAGAAGCCTTGGGAATACTAGCTGATTCTGTCCTGGGCACTCGGAAAGCAACACCCGCGAGGCCATAAGCTCCCCCTGAGGACACAAAGCTCCCAGTTGACCTTCTCTCTCGTTCTTACACATCCTGAAATCTGAGGGTCACAGCATCTGAAGGACTAAAGTATGAAAAGAACATCCAGGAGAAGAAAAGACATTAAAGCAATCAGAGAAAAACCAGAGAGACAAAGAGAATTAAGACAAAACAACTTTATTATCCTCTGAGAGACTGGAGGGCCATGCTTTGTCAGCAGCCCGTTCAACAAGAGACTCGAAAATTACAGAGAAGGAGCCCTTTGAGGTGACCCAGACTGTCCCCTGGTTTTAGGGCTGAGGGATGGTCTGGGGCCATGGAGATCATTGTCAACAAAAACATCATACACAGAGGGGCTTCAACAAAAGTCCAAGATCAAGGTGCCCACAGATTCGGAGACCATGAGGAACGGCTCCCCAGTTCCATTTTGTCACTGTGTCCTCACACGAGGAAGGGGCAAGGGAGCTCTCTGGGGTCTCTCGTAAGGGCACTGATCCTATGCACAAGACCCTGCCAGGACCTAATCACCTCCCGAAGCCCCAGCCCCAAACACCAACACCGTCACACTGGGGCTGAGCCTTCAACATGTGCATTTGGGGAGGATACGACCATTCAGCCCGCGGCAGAGACCCCTGGCTACGGAGTGGGCGGGCTGGGGATGTGAAAGCCACACATTTCCATGTGAAAGTTTTAGACATTCTGTTACACTGTTCCATATACAGTCAGTCCTGCTGTAACACTTGTTTCTACACCGCAAATTCATACCAACAGACTGATAAATCTGTGAATTTTCTATGTGCTTCGGAGTGATTTCCAACACCCACCGGCTACCTCCATCACCACGTGCGCGCTATGAGGCACACCCGTCCACGTCTGGTGCTAGAACTTTCCATACCTTCCACACCTCCCTCCTTCCCCTACTTCACAATAACTCACGAGTTGCACCCCTCCACCACCCACTTCCACAAAGTTTCACTGCTCTTACCTCACACTTCACAGTCAAGTCCCACACTTACAGCAATAGTTATGTACTTCCTAGCCATTCTGCATGTGTAAAACTGTGCTTTCCTTTCTAATAGGACTGTATCTTTTTCCCCTGTGTGTCACTGATGAAGTTATTGAGTGCATACTGTAACCCCGATTTTCCCGTGACGCCTGTGGTTCTTACCGCGCAATTTTGCGTGATGCCATGATTTTGAGGAACGCATGTCTCACGAGAGCAGAATCAGCCATGACGTACTGCTGTTATTTCTGCACACAAACTACCTTCTAGAATTTCTCTGATCCTTGGACAAAGGCACACTGCATTCTATTAGAGAGCATTGTATTATATCATATTAAAGAGCACGGAGTGCTGGTTCTGGTTTGGAATACGTGGTCCCTGCCAGTGAATCACATGCCAGCCCCAGCTAGTGGGTTATTTCTGGTGACCCCAAAACTTTCATCTTTTGCTTGGCCGTCTCCCTGCATGGACTGAACCGGAATCTGTTCCTGGGATAAGGCCATTTGTTGGGTTTTGTTAGCATAAAAGAAACCTGCATACCATCCGTTTTGTTTTGTTTTTTTTCCTTCCACCAAATAGAAAACAAAATCCAAGGATAAATAATGAAATCTCCATTCCTTGCTTTTGTTTACAAGAAAGTAGCCACGCCTCAGGGAAGCCGCAAGCTCACACCTGGGTTCCCACACGGCTGCTCACCCATCTGTTAGCTGTGTGGCCTTGGGCAGACTCCCTGACCCTCTGAGCTCTGGTTTTCTCTGTCATGAGCCCAAGATAACAAAGGGGTTTTGTGAGGATCAAATAAGACGATGGAATAAAGTATTTAGCACAGGGGCTGGCACCTAAGTGTTTTCCCATTTATTTATTTATTTATTTAGAACTAGTCAACTGATGTCCCTGCTAGTCACAAACCTATTCCCTCCTCTGTGTCACGTTATCTGCCTACGTTGAAATCCCCTTCCCTCCCTGACCTCACCTCCAATTTGGAGCTTAAAAATTGCAAAAAGGAATAACGGAAAGGAACAAAGCCTCTGAACTTCTGGGACCAGCTCTTCAGGCTCACGGTGGCCAAGCTCTCTCCTTTTGCCTCTCTCTCCCATTAATTAGCTTGGAGCTGTCAGTCACTCATTTACCGGACATCCGCGAGGCGCCTCGTATCCCCTACGCTTCGGAGACACTCCGTTTACTCAGCAAAATGAGGATAATAATACCTATCATCATAAGGCTGTGGGAAGCCTTACATGACCCCAGGACTGGAAAGCACCTTTTCACTGCCAGGCACATAGTAGGTGCTCAACAAAGAGTTGAGCTTTTATCAGGCATCTCGGTGATGAAAATCATGATGGACAGGCGGACTGTCAGGGAGCTTCGACTCTGAGAAAGATGAAGACCCCCTTTCGTTGCACTAGCACAGGGGACCAGCAGCTCCCGGGCCAGCCGGGAAGGTCTGCAGCCCTCTCTCCTCCTACAGACCCAAACTTGCTGGAGCATGTGCCTCACTGGCTGAGGGGCAATGACTCTGACTGTGCATGCATCGGACTGAAAAGGCGGCAAGCTTGCTTAAGCATGATTCATCACGGTCTGCTGCAGTAATTAGAAGTATTTTGGTTGGTTCTAGGTCAGAATGACCCAGTTACTGTACTGTTTCTTCATTGCAAAAGTCTGCGGTGAACCTTATAACAACAACAACCAAAGGCTTAGGAAAAGATAACTGCTCTGGGGCTCTGGTTCAGAGCAAGGACATTGCCCGCCCGCTCCTCAGAAGCAAGGTCTAATCACAGAAGCCGTTCATGCTCGGCCTTGGATTTTACCAGACGGAAGTATAATCTTCGTGGATGCCCCCCGCAAAACGGGAGCTCCTAGAACCTGTTTCCCCAGAACCCAGTATGAAATAAGTACCAAGAGAGTGTTTATTGAAGAAGCGCTCCTATCGGCGCACTACAGGTGAACTTTGCAAAAGTAAGGAGAAAGAGAAGTCATGACCCAAAATGTGGGAGATTTGCTAAACTCTCCAGGAATAAATGGACATTTTCTACTTGCTTCTTGCTAATGTTGACTCATTGGCAAGAAGAGTTTCTGCATATGCAACACAACATACTTACGGATCCCAAAGGAGCACGAATAATAGAAGATGGAGAAAACACACATACAGATTGAAAGCTATCTCACTCCCATCCCTAGCACCTAAGACAATTGTAATTTGTTTAAATGCACAGAAAAGAGACTGGAAGGAAATATACGACAATTTTAACAGTGGATGTTTGGGGAAAGGGGATTATGGACAAATCTTCCTAATTTTCTGTTTTTTTTTTCAAGATTTTTTTATTTTTGAGAGACAGAGAGAGATCATGAGCAGTGGGGGTGGGGGCAGAGGGAGAAGCAGACCCCGCTGAGTGGGGACTCGACCCCAGGACCCTGGGATCATGACCTGAGCCAAAGGCAGACGCTTAACTGATTGAGCCACCCAGGCACCCACTGTCTGCATTTTTTACATTTTTTTACAAGTAGTCATGTGCAGTTTGTATAAACAAGTTTGGGGGGCCCGCAGCGGGGTGAATACGAATCATAACATTCTATCAAGTGTGAGTCCACTTTGGGGCAGCACAATATGGGAAGGTGAAGGGACGCGAGCGCTGGAGCCACACGGACGTGCCATGGCCACCTGCACCGGGCAGGTCTGGAGCCTCTAGGAAAGGGGTGCCCTGGCCGGGTGTCTTCTTAGCAGCACCCTTCATCTCCAGCCCCTCATCCACTTCAGCATCTCAGGTGACAAGCCCCCAGAGTAAACGGGGCACCCTACTGGGGGCCAAATGGGAAGCAAACGTCCCCAGAGCTGTCCTCCAGGTCAGCCGTCCTCCTGAGTCCCTGCCCGAAGCTGCCCCCACAGCAACACCAGCCCACCCACCTACAGGACACCTTCTCGTCTGGAACTGGACACGGGGGTCGACGGAGGTCCGGGCTGGGGTGGGTGGGCTTGGACACAACTTCTGTGCCCCAAGAGAGACCTGGGATGCCCCCTCCACGAATACCAAACTCCCCATCTTTCTATAAACATCACCATGTGTCTCCTGCTCCAGGCACAGCGGTCACAGCTTCCACACAACCCCAGGGGGCACCATTCACATTGTAGGCTGCATAAACAGCGCCCCCTAGAGCAAAGAGGCTGTACCAATTTAGGTTCCTACAAGAGTCTGGAGAACAAGAACCATGGAACATGGTTCTTTCCTGTCTTTATCCACCCTGGATACTGTCAGACATTCAAATTCTGGCTCATCTAGTAGAAATGGTATCTCACTGTGGTTTTAATATGCATTTTCCTCTTGACTAGTGAAGTTAAGCGTCTCTCCATGTTTGTAAGCTTCTCTTGCCCCATTCTAAATTCTTAACTAGTCCTTCAGTTTCTCTTACCAAACCAAGAAAGCTTCTGTGAGTATTAATATCTCATTTTTACCTTATACTTTTAGCCCCTGACCAGCAATATATTCTAGATTCTCCAGTTACTGTTTTGCACGGGTTTCTCCCTAATGGGGGTAAGGGGAACTCCTCCATCTTCACAGGTTTTACTACAGATTTGGCCATTTCATTATTTTAAATGCTTTATTTTTAGAATTTCTTCCCATTGTTTTCAAAAGAGAAAGATCTTCTGAATCCTGGTGAATGGGAATTTTCGAAGTCATTATGGAAATCAAACATACAAACCAGAGAAAATAAAAATAATTAGTCTTCTGGTTATTTTTTGAAGGTAATAACTACACTGCATTACAGTTCTCTACTTTTAGTGACCAAAGTTATGGCATGACTTTAGTGACCAAAGTCATACCTTTCTGGTAATATGCCATGAACTCTAGGAGGGCATTTGAGCAATGTTGAAACTTGCCCAAGCCAGTTGAAAAAAAATTGTCAAGGGTAAATTCTTCATCCAATCCGATTACTGAATGACTTCCAAACTAAAAAAGTTATCTGGTCATTCTTTCAGAAAAGTTATCTATCACTGACAAAGAAAAAAGTAAAATTTGACAAATGTATATCATTTCATAAGAGTACTGGTATTAAGGATTTCTCCCAGAAAAGACAGAATGTGTACTATTTCATGCTCACAGAATACAGCTTGGCAAAGGGCTTTATAAAACATAACCATAGATTTTACAGCTAAAAGAGAACTCAAAACTATCACCTGGTCCAACCCTCCACCTTACGATAAACTATTCTATCATTCTAAAGACAAAGAATGGGACATTTAATCCAAGTAAATAATTCTGCTACTTTCAAAAAGGGTGTTCACACGTTATAAATTTTCACTGTTTGTGAACAGATTTGAAAGAGATGTCTGCCACTGACTCACTTTGACATCAACGTGAATCTGGAGTGGATATAAAGTGATAGGAAGGTCTCCATCCTTGGCAAATCATTGGTCTTCTCCTCTACCAGAACACTGACCCCAGGATTTTTCTGATCTTTTCCTCAGACACAGCAGCAAACATATGAATTCAGGGCCCCTTCCCAGTGTGGACAGAAGGACCAGGAGTGTCCAACCTAATCTCAGGGGTACTGTTTCCCTGAGCAAGTTTCATTACTAAAGGAATGTGATCTTACAACCCCAGAAAGATTGATTCTGCAATCTCACAGGTTTCCTCCATTCAGCAGCAGTTTGACTGTCAATGCAGCAGAGAAGCCACAAAAACAGTGAAAGGAAAGGGAAATTAAGGAATTCAGTGAATCTGTTATCAGCAGAACAAAAGATGTACAGACCTTGTGCAATTACTGGTATACTTAGGACCGGTTGAAAAGTAATGATAAGAAGAAACAGCCTCCCAGGCCACCCTGCCTCCTTCTTTACAACACTCACCACACCAACAATTCACGCTTCAATGTCTGTCTTCCCACAAGACCATGAACTCTAGGAGGGCAAAGACCACATCTGTTTTGTTGATTACAGACTCCTTAGTGTCCAGCCCACGCTGGCTGTCTCCATTTACTTCCTGATTGAATGAATGAGTGCAGTCCTGCTATTTAGAGAGAAAAGACTGTCCAGGAGACACACAGTCCCATCTAATCCGCCAAGCACCCAAGTTCACTCTCGGATCAAGTTTCACCACAGGACATGTTTAACCCCATTAGCTGGGTCCCTCTTAGATTAATGGTAGCTTCACTCTAATAGAATAATACTGACTTTTTTCCAACACTGTCGTGGAAAACGGTCATTCGGAAGTGACTTTTGGAATCTGCTAACATTAGGTCCACTGTGTTATACATCATTTACATGTAAGCCCGCAACAGGAATTATTTTGAGAATTTAATGCCAGGGGCAGAAAGTTCTTACCCTTGAAGAACTGGTACGTTTCTCCCGTTCTGGTAACATGCCTACCAGCACTTACCTCTTCACCATTTTGTGCTGACCACCAGATATGCAGTGATCAGCGCACATTAAAAAAAAAAAAAAAGGCACTTACTAATTTCAGGTAAAACAGAAAGCTATGTGGAAAAAACGAAAACTAATACTACATGTACTAATGTACTAATACTACATGCATGGCTCAGCTGTTAAAATGTTTACATTGCCATAATGATTGTACGTGGAGTCGAGTTATCGAAAACTATGAATAACCCCAATAATAACAATAGTTATCGAATAACTATTGGGAGGATGGAGACCCGAATGGGTGTATCTGTATGGGGGAGAATAGGGCAAGTGTGAGAGAAAAATCCTTATCTTCCCTATCAAGAAGTTAATGAATATTACCCCAAATTCAAAAATCAAGAAGTAGTAAAATATGTTCTCTAGAAATGTCAAGATAATTACCAAAAGAAGCAGTTGAAAGGATGGAAAGTTGTTGCCTCCCCAAAACAAAAGGGATGAACTAGTGGGTAACTGCAGACTAAGACTGCATTTCATATTGGACATACAATACCTTTATTTCACCTTCGCTGAAATTCTTATCTTACTAATGAGAAAATTAAGGCTCACAGACACTAAGTAACCAAGAGCACGCAGCTAGTGCTTACCTCAGACGGACTGAAATCTAAAGTTCCTGATCTTGCCACTATGTTACTCTCCCTCTCTACTCTCCTATACTAAAGGAACTAACGATGCAAAGGAAGAAAGCTTAGAGCCACATGGTCTCATAAAATACCATAAAATGAATGTAAACGGAAAAAAGTGAGAAAAATGAAGAAGAGAGAAGAGTCATGTTTAAAACTATTCATAAAACTAGGGCTATCTTAATCCGCATAAACTCAAGTCCCTAATGGACTTTTCTTTTTTTTTTTTTTTTTTTTTTTAATAAGAATAAGCCTCCCATAAAACACTACCAAGTGCATGCTGCCTCTACACAATTCTGGGACAAACCTTCAGAAGCACCACACTCCACACGGGAACTGTCACTGGGTCCCAGGGCAAGCTAAACTCGGAAGAGCGTTTAAGCCTGTGCACGTCAAGTTCACAACCAAGAATCGCCCAGGAGGACCTGAGAGAGCAGTGTGCAAAGGATGCCGTGAGTCAGAGAAGAGGGAAGATATGCCACAGATGGAGTCAGGGGTGGGGACATCCAGACTAGGGGTTCAGAACCGAGTCTTTGAATTGTGACCGGGTTTGGGGCCCGTCACATGACACACCGTGCAGACGATGAACAGAGATGTCTGCCACGAGCTACACGGAGTCCAGCGCCCATTCAGCCAGTGACAAGATGAGTGATGTGTTTTGGAAAGCACAGTATGAAAAGCAATGATAAGATGAGAGCAGACCAAGGCCAAATCTGTCCCAGACAACGAGGTCACGCTGACCTTCTAGGGAGAAGAGGATGTTCCCAAAGGACATGGTACCACAAGGCAAATGCAAAAATACTCTTTGCAATCGTGCAGAAGCAGCTGTCTTAAGGATGCACTATCCACCTGATGGGGAGGGCACATGACCTGCCCCCAGAGGATGCTCTGGCCAGGCACTTCACACGTCCCGTCACCCCATCCCACACAGTCCTATGAGCTCAGCAGGAGAGGAAACACGAGGGCCAGAAATGGGGTGTCTCGCCCAAGGACATACTACTAGTGAGAGGCAGAGAAAGGACTTGAATGCAAATCTATCACACTTGCAAGCCACTGACCCCCCCACATTTCCTCTTATCCAGTTCCAACTTCCGGATCCTGGACACCAGCCTGAAGAGACGAGTAAGACACACACCCCCCCACGTTCTGCTCAACCCAGACCTCTGGCTACTGAGCCAGCCCAGGGTGTCAGGTCACAGTCACCTCCCACAGAGAGGTCTGACTGTCCCTCACACAGACCTTGAAGCCAAGGTCCTCGAGAACCGTCCCTTCTGCCTGGTCCGGCCACCCGCGCCTCCACGGGATGCCGCCCGGGCTGTCAGGCTGTGCCGCCTGCCTCTAGGCCTGGCCTGGCCTGGTCTGGTCTTGATTCGCCTCCCCTCACAGACCTCGCAAAAGCTCCCTCCTTGTGTGGGGCTTCACTGAGCCTCAGCAGTGATGCCCAAATTGTCTTCTGTAACTAATACCTTCTCGAGAGGAAGGGGGAAAAAGGGTGAATTTCATATTTGAATTTCCTAAATGCCCACTGGTACATTTAAAAGCAATGTTATTGGTTTGTGTGAGAGTGTTTCCTCGGAGGCACTAAATTATTATCCCTTTTCTGGGAATAAAGAGTCCTTCAGCAGAGCCTGAAGAAGCCCCAAGAAAAGACTTGCCCAAGTGTGTACTTAGAGAGCCTCCATTCTGAGCCAGGCACTTTGAACCAATGGGTCGAAAAGACAGTGACAATTCAGAGACCCCAAAACCGTGAGCTACACAGGCTGTGAAGACAGCCCGCCAGGGGCAGAGGCGCGGGGGCAGCCTCCTGTGATCGGTGATGCTCCCGTGCAGGAAGCACACTGAGCAGACAGTCCTGAAACAGCAGAGCGATGCCCAGGGCCTCCTGTGCTTCTGGTTTGACTTTGAATCAAACCTTTGGGACTTCTGCCTAAGACACTTGACATCTGCCCAAAGATGACCAAGGACAAACTGCAGGTTTCTGAGTTGAGGACAGGATGCCTAGTTACTGTGTCCAAGCAAAGACACACATTATGAAGCCTAATCTGGGTGGAAGTTCTAATCATCACTTTTTAAGATTTTATTTATTTGTTTGACAGAGAGGCAAGGCAGGGGGGGGGAGCAGGCTCCCTGCTGAGCAGAGAGTCCAATGTGGGGCTCGATCCCAGGACCCTGAGATCATGACCCGAGCTGAAGGCAGAGGCTTAACCCACCGAGCCACCCAGGCACCCCTGATCATCACATTTTCTTGGAGTACCTTGCAGCAGTGTGTCTGCAAAGTAAAGCGGCAGGGAAATCTTTACTCGCGGCACAAAGTGGCAAACAAGAAACCGCATGCACGACTTGCACTGGGTTTGTGGGTAGCCTTCTTGGCGTGGTAACGTCGGTTCTGAGTAAGAGCGAGCTCCTGGATGACAACTGAAGTAGAGGTATCTGGAGCCGCCGCCGTTTCTTAGCCCTCAGCATCTACAGGAGAAACAGGCTGGGTTCAGGGCCACGAGGCAAGCAGGAGGGAGTTTACTGCAGGGCAGCTTTGCAAGTCAAGGTCAACTGGCAAAGATGGATGTCTGCATAGGGCTCCATTGTTTTATCTTCCAAAACTGAAGGGACTGGTGTATTGCAAACTTTTCTTCACCTTGGAACGTCAGTCCATTCCAAGAAGGGCCCAGAGTGAACTCCTGCTAGATTGGTGAGTGCAGCGCTCGGCGACCTGCCCGGGGCTCCTGTGACGGCAGAGCGGCAACAGAGATGATTGCTGCCCTCGGCAGGTTCTAGAGCCAAACCTCCCGCGGCTGAGACCCAGGCGTCCGCCTGCTGACTCTGTGACCTTGAAAACATTACTTACTCTCTCTGTACCTCAGTTTCCCCACCTGTAAAATGAAGATGATGCCACCCTCCTCCTCCCCTCCAAGGATGGCCTCAGCCTGCTCCCTGGAATCTGGGAATGTCACCTTCCATGGCAAAAGGGACTTTTGAGGGAAGTGATTAAAGTTATAGACTTGGAGATGGGAAGATTATCCCAGATTGTCCAACAGTTCCGCCTAGTCACAAGTCCTTAGAGGAGGGCAACCTCTGTCTTGTAGTCAGAAAGGAGACAAAGAAAAGAAGGAGAAAAGGAGGAGGAGGAAGACGAGGAGGAGGACAAGGGAGGGGGAGAGGGAGAGAGCTGGGGGGGGCTAGAAGAGGAATGAGAGATTCCAAGTGTCAGAAGGACTTGACCAGTTGTGGCTGGTTTTGAAGATGGAGGAAGGGAAGATCGAGAAAAGCAGGAAGACGATCAAAACTGGGACTATCCCTCAGCAGACAGCCTCCACCTTAAATTATGCCAACAACTTAAATGAGCAAAGAAACACAGATTCCTCCTTGAGAAGCCAGAAAGGAACAGGGTCCTGCTGACGCCTTGATTCTGGTCCGCAGAGACCAAGACCTCCAGAATCGTAAGATACATCTGAGGTGGGCTCTTTTTTTTTTTTTCCCTTTTAAAGCCACTGAATTCATGATATTTTGTTACAAGAGCAACAGGAAACTCATATCCTACCATGAAAAGCTATTGTAGAGACGGGAAGAGTTTAATCCACAAAACACTTAAAGCAGGACTTGCATATAAGTACTCATCTTTTTAAAGAGGAAACAAGATACATATAGTTCATGTTTTCACAGAGCTTCAGTGTTATAGCTGAGGACAAAAAAACAATTAAACAAGTGATTACATAAAATGTAGAAGGGCCAGGAGCGCCTGGATGGCTCAGTAGTTAAGCTTCCAACACTTGGTTTTGGCTCAGGTCATGATCTCAGGGTCCTGAGATCCAGCCCCACACGGGGCTCTGCACCCAACAAACAATCTGCTTGGGATTCCCTCTCTCCCTCTCTCTCTGCCCCTCCCCAATGCTTTCACTCTCCCTCTCTCTCTGAAATAAATAAATCTTTAAAAAAAAAAAAAAAATGAGAGGGCCAAAAGAGAGAAAACGCAGGACAATCAGCCACAGCTGGTCAGACTTCCCAACATCACAGAGACCTAATAAAGACCTTCAGACATGGTCAGCGCCCATGTCCAAATGCCTTCTGTTAACAAGACCACAGATGGTAAGATCGAAATAGCCTTTACTACAACACGATAGGTGACTATATCCAACTACATTATCTCAAACTGTATTCAACTACTGGACTGATTAAAAGGGAAAGCAAATCATTAATGTCTTTCTGTCAAAACTTTCTGAACGAGATCTTCCAATAAGGTAAGACTTGGGAGGGGGTCTTTCATGTAAAAAAAAAAAAAAAAAATCACCTGTTTTTATATTATGCTTACATTTTTCCCCCATTTCATTCTATTCACCTATTAGACCCGGATAAGTTGCCTCCATGATACTCAAATTGCCAGCAAAATGTCATCAGAGTCTAATAATGTAAGTTGTTTGCACAGATTTTAGCCTTGGCTAAGTAAACCACCTGCCCAAGGCCGGGAAGGCCTAACAGATCTGCATTAATTAAGACCCCCACGCTCCCTAACCACAGCAGTGCCTCCCGGAAGCAAAGACAAAACCTCATCCCATCTGATGCACCTGGAGTTCGAAAACTCAGTGTCTGAGACACAGATGAGAAGCCCCAGAAGGAGGAACGATGACTTCTCCTACTGAAAAGAAAATACAGTCACACTACCTGGACAGTCCAAATCTACCTTAAAATGAGCATGACTTTCTCCTGGACTAAAAATGCTTAATGTGTTAGTTTTCAGCTTTCAATGATTGTGAGGTGATAAGTTCCCCCCAGAAAAGATTCACACGCTCCTTGTGACCTTGACGCGAGACCCCTATCTGGAAAGAAGCCCCCTGTTTCCTCAGCAGGTTGTCCACCCCAGGCTGTGGGAGATGAGAGCTGGGTAGTGCCGGTCACTGAATACGCAGAGACCGTTTTGTTAGAGTGGCTGTTTCTTTTTTTCCCCTCTGCCCTTTAAGAAATAGTACTAAATCAACAAGCCCTCTTAGGAAAACTCCCTGGGTCTTTAGAAGTTACCAGCACCCTCTAGTTACTCCTAAACGTTTCCCCACCAGTTGCGAAATGTAGCAGACACAAGGATTACATGAACACATTAAAACAAGATAGACCTGTAGGAAAGTCCCTCGGAACAATGCCTGTGGGAAGGGAAGCCAACTTCGACTGAGTGAAGAAACACCAAGTTCCTTACTTTGTTTTCAGTAACCGAGGGAGCATGGTGGCTATCACTGTCACCTCTTCTACAGTTTAAGGAACAGACTGACCCTACAGGACCACACAGGCTTCACTGGCCCTGCCCTGGCACAGCCATTCCACCCTCCGTTCATGGAAACAATTCACAAAACAGGAATGTCGAGGAAAGTGAATGTTGAACAGCACATTTTCTTAAAGCCCGAAAGTTTCCAGTAAAATGTTAGGACAGATAGTTCATATGCATTTTCAGGGAGTCATGACTTTTTGGGGAATTTCCAAAACAAGAAATGGGAAAATATCTGCCAACGTAACAGGGAAGTTGTTGGAAAAGTTACTCACCTATTGAACAAAGCTGGTCATAAATTATATCAGAAAACAACTGTTAATGCATAGATTTTTGTTAATAGGATAATTTCTTAGAGAAAGAACAGACTTTTCAAATAGGCTAGCTAATACGCTGTCATTCCTTACAATTTCAAGGTAAAGGACTCCTTGCTTTGTACATGTCGCTTTGTGATACCCGTGATCATAGCCTGGGCCCCCAGGAAGGCAGAGTGACCCCTATCGGGGTGGTGGAAAGACCATGAACACATTTATTTATTTAGGGGGTTGAGGGGAGAAGGAAGGGACAGAGGGAGAAGGAGAGAGAGAATCCCAAGCAGGCTCCACGCCCAGCACAGAGCCAACTCGATCTGACAACCCCAAGATCATGACCTGAGCAGAAATCAAGAGTCGGACACTTAACCGACTGAGCCACCCAAGCGCCCCAACCACAAACACGTTTATTAAGCAAGGATGGTGACTTCCACATGTTATCTCCATCCTTCCTCACCACCTGAGAAAAGTGAACCAGTGGGGATTATTTTACAGGAGAGGAACCAAGATTCTGAAGTCTACCAGGCCCCCCCAAGAGTTCAATGGACACTAGAACCAGGTGTGCCTGAGCCCCAAGTCGAGCCCCACGCACAGGGCACAGTGTCCTGAGGAAGCACCAGAGAGCAAGCTGGAAGGTGAGTGTCCGTTCACTAGACCGACAAGGAGAGCAGGAAGGTGTGGCCACAGGAGCCAAGAAGGCTAGGAAGAGAACACACCAGGCACAGAAGGCTGTCCCCAGAGCCACCTGCTGTCCACTCTGAGGGCATGGGGCAGGCTGGGACAAGTGAAGAGCTGCACTGACTTCCTTACTATCCATATAAGCAAATTCCCCCAATTATGCTGATATCACTCCTAAGAAATCTGCTCCCAGGAAAATGGGCATTGGACCATATCCTTCTGGTTTGGTTAAGACGGATGCGACTCTATTCAGAACTGAGAAGTCAACACAAAATCCAAGCCGAAGCCAAGTGTCTCCCACCAGTGAATGGGTCACCCAGTTACCACGTTTTCAACCCCCTTTGGGCTGCCCCGATATGAAAAGAGGAGGAAATCATTTGGGGAGGTCCTTAAGTCAGCTGGGGAGGCAGGTTGAGGTCCCATGGACCTGAAGCGATATACATAATTACAGTGCCCAAGTCTGTCCCAAGAACTAACTTCTCAGCAGGGTGACGTGAGCCACAGATCAGACGTAAGGTGTGTATCATCTTGGCAGAAACAGATGCAACCCCCGACCTGTGCTTCTGCCCCTGTGTCCCCCCACCTCCCGTGTCACTGCCTGTCCAAGTACCTTTCAAGTCAAGAACGTTAACTGTTATGGGTTAAATATGTGCCCCCCAAAACTCATTGGTTAAAATCCTAACTCCTAGCAGCTCCAAATGCTCCCCTTATTTGGAAATACAGTCGTTGCTGACGTAGGTAGTTGAGATCATACTGGAGTAGATTGAGCTCTGAATCTAATATGACCGGTGTGCTTATGGGGGCGGGGGACTTAAACACAGACACATCCACAGGGAGAACACCATGTAAACACGGGAGCAACGCTGTCGTGAGCCAACGAACCGGTGGAAGCCAGGAGAAGGGCCTGGAACAGATCCTTCTCTAGCGTGTCAGAGACAGCATGTCCTGCTGCCACTTTGACCTTGGACGCTGAGGCTCCAGAAGTGGGAAAGAATGCATTTCTGTGGTGTAAGCCACTCAGTATATGGAACCCGGTGATGGTAGCCCAAGGAAACCAATTCAACACATCTTAGTCCATTACTCAACCATCTTAGTTCATTCAGGCTCCTTTAACAAAACACCATAGACAGTGTGGCTTGTAACAACAAATTTATTTCTCTGAGTTCTGGAAGCTGCAAGTCCGAAATCAGGTGCCAGTGTGGCTGGTCTCTGACGAGGACTGCCTTCCAGTTTTGCAGACGGCCACTTTCTGTCTGGCAGAAGGGACATGGGACCTCCCTGGGGTCTCCTTTATAAGGGTACAAATCCCATTTATAGGGCTCTATCCTCATGCCCTTAGTACCTCCCGAGGAACCCACCTCCCAGTTACCATCACACTGAGGGGTGGGTTTCAAAATACGAATTTCATGGGGCGACACACCAACAGTCAGTCTACAGCAATGACTTAAGCCTTATCTTCCCCAAGAGGACGTTTCCAGGCTCCCTCCAGAAAGAGGAGGTTCCCTGCCCCGCCCTCTGTTACAGGGTTCCCCCTTTCAAACAAGAGATGATGCACTCCCTGCAGAGTGGGAAGAAGGATCTTGGATGGGATGACTCAAAATGAGAACCTGCACCAAATCCCTCTGTTGGGATGCTGAACCCAAGAGAAGCAGAGGGGAGAACAGGGAGAAGCAGGGACACAGTTTGCTGACGAGTCAGACTGGTGGCAGAGCAGAGGACCAAGTCCCACAAGCTCCCACACCAAGGACCCAGGACAGCCTTAACCCAGACACACTCAGTCTCAGCCTGGGCGCAGTCAGCCCGTGACCACCGCTGACCCAGTCACGCGCACCCCCTCCTGCCCCTCCCAGCAAATTCCTTCATTTGCAGTGACTTCGGGGAATCTCTATTTCTTGACCAAATGAGGCAAAATTAGAATACGTGGTGTCCTAGGGCACTCACAGGTACCTCCATCAAGCCCCTGCGGCTGACTTGCCAGGCAACCGGCAAAGCCTGGAGAACAGAGAGAAGATGCTATTCCTCAGCCCACTTCCATGTCTGGTGCCTGACCAGGAGCTCGGCACTGAACCGCGCTCAGCAAACACTGTTCAAAATTCTGCTGGAGGCAGTCACGATCCACCAAGCTGCCCTCCGATGGCTCTCGAACGGGGAGGTGGTCTCCGGGGACTGTGGTAGCCCACATTTCTGTATCATGGGGGCTGGCGGGAACACCCGTCAGGGGGCAACTGTCCAGGGAGGGAAAGGTACTCGGTCACGGTACTGTGTAGAGACCACATACTCATGACCTGCCAAGGAGACAAGATCGGCACATCTGGGGGGACGAGCCCAGACAGGGAATTCTTGCACGCTGAAACAGGAGGAACAGAGCAGGCGCTATGAAATTCATCGAGAAGGGACAGCAACAAGAGTGAGAGACTCGGTCTGGAAGGCTGAACTCCAGCACCCTGACGCCTCCCCCTGTGGGGTCCCTCACTTCCAATCAGTGAACACACCCTTTCGAGGCCTTCTTCCTAATCTTTCTGGCTCCCACACGCCATACCTAGCCACCTGTTCCTAAGGGCTAACCTCAATCCCGCTTCCAAGCAAGCCCTTCTCTCATTTCAAATCCCGAGCCTAACGGATACGTGATCCATTCCTTTCTTCAAAAAATTTGCGTGGGGCCGTCTATGTACCACGCACCGCAAGAGGCATGTTATCTTGGCTTAAGGAACCTCAGCTCTAGTGGAAGACACACTAAATCCAGTGCAATAGTGAGTAACACTAGGGAAAGGCCCCCAGCTCAGCGGGGAAAGAGGCGGTCAAGCAGGTGGCCTCAACGAGCCCGCGCCTGGCTTAGGGAGGCGAGCTGGACAGGGACAAGGCAGGAGCAGCACCTTTGGGCGGAGAGAGAGACCCCAGCCTCACCTCCGGAAGAGGAAGAGACAGGTGCCACAGGTACGGTAGGCCAGGGGAGCAGGGAGGAAGGAGGTGAGCCTGGCCATCGAGGTGGGCACTGCAGGACGCAAACCCCTGCCTACGTCCATAGCCTGGCTCCTCCGGGTAACCCTGGGCCACGGCACACACCAAAGAACCTTCCAGACACATCGGCAGAGAAGGAAGTTGGAAAAATAAGCAGGGCCGGACGACTAAGGAGCTTGGCTTGACTTAACAGGCCACGTCTGGAAAATCCCCGCGCTCTGTTCCTAGAGTTCCAGGTGGAAGGGCTTCCCACGGCAGGGCTCCCAGCCTCTGAGCCCTCACCACACTACCCGGGTGACGGCAGCCACGGCTCTTCCCTCCAACAGGCAGAACTATCCAGAAAAAGCCCATTAGCACTGGCAACTCTGTCCCTTTTCCCCTCCTTGTGCGAGGCAGCTTCCTAGGTAACATCAGGGTGAAACTCTCCCTTGGATGGACCCCCCAAGATCTAGCCTGGGGTTGGAGGGAGCAGGGAGTATTAACTAGGCCGTTGGGCTAGTTAATAACCACAATCCCCAGCAGATCTGAGGTGAGGCTCTCGTCTCCATCCGACTCGTCCACCTACTGCAGCTGGAACGAGGGTAAAGAGAGGATGAGCCCCACGGGAAGGCACAGCAGGGCTCGAAGCCCCTCGTGGCACGCCCCGAGTTGTGTTTTAGAAGGCACAGGAGGCTGCCGTGGTAGGAGTGTGACCGACCGTGGGGACCTGTTAGGACCTGGTTCCAGCAGCCCTGGGAGGAGCAGTCACGGAGAGTGAAAGACGAGAACACACGCCCTCCCCTCCCCAACACACACGCAGCGGCCGACGAAGAAAGCTACGGCACCCGGCGATCACCTGACTGTGGACACAAGGAAGGACGCCCAAGTTCAGGCAGCCAGAATCCAAGCCTCCAGGAGAAGCTGGGGGAGACCGAAGATAGGCGTGCATTCTGGAGGAGATGCGTCTGGGGAGCCCCCCAGCAGGCATGGGACCCCCCCCAGGCTGAAGATCTGGTGGGAGCCCTTGTTCCTGTCACTCATGTGAGACCCATTATATCCGGCAAGACAGGCCATCTCCACTTTTCCACTCTGAATGCCCAGGTGGCACATTTGCCAGGACGGTTTGGAAACACGGGAATGCTGAGCCCTACGGAGGTTTCTTTGGGATGGTGTTCCGAAGCCTGCCCGACCGGCTGTCCTGCGCGGCCCAATCGGCCTCCCTGAGCACCTCGGCCCGGGCCCCTCGATCACAAAGGCCGGAGAAGGTGAACAAACGTCCGTTGGCCCCAGGAGTCTGGAGTGTTTGACAGAACGCTAGCAGGCTGAACCAAGACTAACATCAGCAATTTGGCCCTCTGTTCTCAGAGAAATGTGCTGTCACCTCCCGTTCCCAGGGGAGGGGCCAATGACTGATTGCTCTGCCCAGAGACCATCTGCTGTTCTGTCCTCCTAGGCAGCATTCCTCTCGGGGAGACGCAGGAGGGGCTGGCGAAGTGACCACCTTGAAGCTGCCAGGTCAGCGCCCCCTGCCCTCCCTCCCTGTCCAGGCGCCTCGGGAGGGATTCCCACAGGAGGAGGAGCCAGATGGGGCCTGCAGAAACCTCCTAGAGGCCAAGACACAGGGGAAACGGGGTGGAGAGCAGCTGCCACGTTCATATCTGCACCATTTAAGATAAAGAAACAACCTGATATCTTCCTGGAGAGTCCCAGGCATCGGGAGATCATTGTCTGCATTCAATCATCTTTTTTTTTGTACCTACCACACTTCCTCTTAGCACGTCCAGACGCTGAGCTCTCTGGGAGCACGGTCTGCCTCTGACTCCAGCTCTGTTACCTCAGCACTGGCCATAATGCCCAGCACACAGCCTGTTATTCAGAAAACACTGAAAACAAGACTGAGTAATGAACAGACGGGCAGTGGGGGGGATGTTTGGGTGTGTGGATGGACGGTGGATAAGGGGATGAAAGGTTGGGTAGGTGTAGGGCAGGTGGATGGATGGATGATGTGGGTGGGTGGATGTTCTTGCTTTTTGAGATCAAGACTGAGAACTCTCAATGAACCAGACTGATCAGGAAATGGGACGTTCGTGTTAGGTTTCTGACAAGTCAGAATAGAATTCCAACCTAAGGCTACAGAAGTTCGGAAAAGAGAGAAAATTCTATGGGGTAAGATTAGGGAAGACTTCCTAAAGGATGTAGGCCTTGAAGGGTAACTAAGAGGTTCCCTAAGAGCCCGGGACTGTGCTAGAGATTCAGGAAGTCTAATGATGGCAGAGATCTTGAATGTCGTTCCTGAATAAATTAATTACAACAGCCAAGATGCATAAGACTTCCTTCCCTGAGAAACCCATCCTTCGGTTCTCAGATTGGAATCCCACAGCGGGGGCTTGGGGCCTCACTCTTCCCGCACTGGGACTAAGGTAAAGAAGCCCACGTCTCTCTGTCAGGAGATGAGCTATGGGCCCCCCCGCAGACTCCCCGCCCCCAGAACAGATGAAGAAATGTCCTTCTTTGGGAACAAAGAGAGTAGATTTGATTAATCGGCAGAGGTTCCTGGAACCATGCCCTGCCTACTTATGGTCCCATTTATGAATAACAAACAGGAAAACAACCAGATCCAATAAGGCCTCCTGTTTTTAAACGTCCTCTTCAGCTCTGGAACCGAGAATCTGGCTTTATCGAACTCTCCCGTCCCAGGCAGATGGCGTGAGGAAGAATCCATAACCATCTTCCCACATAACCCTCCCTCGGCTCCTTCACCGAAGGATCCTTCACCGGAGCTGCTCCAGCCACAGAGCGAGGGTCACTTTGACCTGATACTCTTTGTCTATAAATCTCACGTCGTACTCACTTAAGTCAAACATACAACTAGCGAGGCTGCGTAAAATGTCTCGAGTTGCTGGGAAGAGTCATTTCTTTCATTCTTTTCTTGAGAGGACACTTCAGATCCAGTGCTGGGTCATCGAGCACCTGTGTGGTTTTTTGTTGTTGTTTTTTAAGATTTTATTTATTTATTTGACAGACAGAGATCACAAGGAGGCAGAGAGGCAGGCAGAGAGAGAGGAGGAAGCAGGCTCCCCGCTGAGCAGAGAGTCCGACATGGGGCTCGATCCCAGGACCCTGAGATCAGGACCTGAGCCGAAGGCAGAGGCTTAACCCACTGAGCCAACCAGGCACCCCCTGTGTGTTTTGGTTTTTTTTAATGAGGTTTTTTTTGTTTTGTTTTGTTTTCTGATCGCCTCTTGAGGTAAGAGGTTTGACCCTCTCCATCAGGTGGGGAAAGAGGCTCAGGGGACCGATCACCTTGCTCTATCCCAACGTGGGCAAGCTCACTGCGCCTTCCACCAAAACTGGAGGGCTCCTCAACCCTCCACCCCACAAGCTCAAGATTCATTTTCTTCTCAAGCCTTAGCAAACATGCACCTCTCCCCTTGCCCAAATGTTTTCAAGAAAATCCTGCAGGGGTCACATCTTCCTAGTGCATTATCAAACACTCAGGACATAGCACATAGTAAGTACTCAATAAATACCTGTTGAGTGAATTAATTTTTATTTATAGGAAAAGAGTTGCCTCTTTGATTTTCTACTTCAGCTCCATAAAAATTATAATTCCTTTCTTCAAGTTCTACTAAATTAAATGATGATGATTCTAAGAAATGAGTCCTTCTCCAGAAGTCAGTGGTTGACAGGGCACCTCAAAAAAAGGGGAGTGTGGCCTCGAGGCCTCTTAATGCAGCCAGAACGCTATTTGTCAAGGTGGCACAAAGCAGGGTGCGGTCAGCCACTTGAGGAAGAAAAAAATGTGGGAAGAACAAACATAGAAAATACAAAAATTTAATTCTGATTCATAGAAATTTAGTCCTGGCGCCCTTCCCAAAACTTTTAAAAAGTCAAAGAATTGTTTGATGGAAAGTGGACAGAGAGTGACCTGCGGCTGCCCCTTCATCATAATCTGGGTCCCCAAGGCCATTCACAGGGAAAGCTTCATCCTCAAAGAGGCTGTGGGAGGAGATGAGCCCCACACGCCGGGCCTGGGCCTCACCAAGCCCGGCCTGCGGGAACCAATGGAAAGGGAGCCCACTGGACAGAGATGGGCAACAGGAGTGCCCAAAACAGCAATGCCTTCCCTTAACTGAGCACTGTGAATATGCCAACTGTCCACACATTTATAAAAATGCAACAACACTTCTCGGTCAGCTTTGAAGGAGCTAGGGATTAATAACCCATTATTCTGAAACCTGATGGACAAAGAGCCAAGCCCTTCCCCTGCCTTTCCCATGGAATTTTAGAGTATCTTAAAGTATTTTATTTTAGAGTAGCCAAAGACTTATGAAGGAACGTCCTCCGTAAGATTCCAGCAAATACATGAAGAAGAAATTATGAATCAAGGTACCAAGCCCTCAGGAAATCGGGATCTTGGCAGGGACCATCACCTGTGGCTGCATCCAAAGCTGAAAGACTGATAGGGAATTTTTACATGGAAAGATCAGGTTCACGATCCCTGAACCCACTGGCCGATCCCAACATCACAGAGGGGACAACCAGACACGAGCGTCCCGCCGTGACACAGTATAAGGTACAAATCATTACTTGGACGTGTCTGGCCAAATACTGAACCTGAATTTGACCTTCAGCCTCTACATCAAGCTACAATTTACTGACTATACAGGGGAAAGGTACGTATTCAACAACGGCCCACTGATGCCATCAGGAGAATCCAGAAAGTAGGGACTTGCAAGAGACCAGTGACCTGGTGTTCTCAACAAATAAATGGCAAGGGGGGGGGTCGGGGGAGGAACTACTATAAATCAAAAGGCCCCTAAGAGAGTTATCAATAAAAATGCAACATACGGACCTTGTTTGGATCCTGATTCCAACAAGCAAACCAACCGCAAAAGCATACTAATGATACATCCAGGGAAACGGAATGCTCACTGGATAGGTCAGATTATAAGGAATTACTGTTAATTTTTTATTTAGGTGCACTGGCTTCTTTTAAGAGAATACCTTTAGAGATACCCACAGAAGTACTTTCAGGTTGTTTTTTTTTTTTAATTGAAGTATAGTTAACACACGATGTGACCTTAGTTTCAGGTGTAAAAGTTGACTCAACAGTTTATACAGCCTGTGACACTCACCGGTGTGGCTGCCATCTGTCCCCATACAACGCTACTACAATGCCACTGACTCCACTCCGTAGGCTGCACCACCACAGAAGTATTTCTGAATGAAACTATGTATCTGGGATTTGCCTTAAAATCACCCAGCAGTGATGCACCTAGCTGGCTCAGTCTGTGCAGCAGGTGACTCTTGATCTTGGGGTTGTGAGTCCGAGCCCCATGCTGGGCGTAGAGAGTACTTAAAATAAAATCTAGGGGCATCAGGGTGGCTCCATCCGTTAAGCGTCCAACTCTTGATTTCTGCTCAAACCATGATCTCAGGGTCCCGAGTTCGAGCCCCGTGTCGGGCTCCACGCTCAGCGGGGAGTCTGCTTGGGATTCTATCTGCCCACTCCCCCTCTGCCCCTCCCCCACTCATGTACACTCATGATCTCTCAAAACAAACAAATAAATAAATCTCACTCCTTTTTTTTTTTAAAGACTCTATTTATATGATAGCACAAGGAGGCAGAGCCGCAGACAGGGGCAGGCAGAGGGACAGGAGAAGCAGGCCCCCTGCTGAGCAGAGACCCCCCCCCCGATGTCCGGCCCAATCCCAGGACCCAAAGATCATGACCCAAGCTGAAGGCAGACGCCTACCCGGCTGAGCCACCCAGGTGCCCCAATAAATAAACCTCTTCAAGAAAAGGTTATTAAAAAAGAAAAAAAATATTTCCAAAAAAATAAATAAAATAAAATAATGCAGCAGAAAAAAAATCTGTATGTGGAGAGATGGGGTAGATAAAACAGGATTTCCATGTGTTGCTAATTTCTCAGGATGGGCAATGACTATCTGGAGGCTCATTATAATCTTCTTTCTTTCGTGTATGTTTAAAATTTTCCACAACAAAAGACTGAAAAAAGGGAAAAAGCAGATTTGGCCCCAGAACTTGGGGACTCAGTGGGGAGGGGGGTGGGAGATGGTAATTTTTGGCAAGCCAGTGGTGAGGGAAAGGAGTCTGGACTCAGCTTTCAGGTTGTCTGTGCTCCAGAAGACCCCAGAGAGGACGCTCGGGGCAGGCAGTGGTCCTTGGGGCTCTGCTCCGGCAATGGCGGCACATGGTGTGGATCCAGAAAAAACAGCATCTTCAGCAAGGTTGAAGCCAAACCCCTACGGTTTATATTGGCTTCAAAAGAATGTTTTGTTTTATTTTGTTTCATTCTAAGTATAGGTTTAGACTACATTGTCCTGGAAAATGACTGTTTGTTCCTGGAAGGATTGTGTGTGTTCTTGTTCCTAAAAGCAGGAGAGGCGATCCAGAGACGTCAGGAAGGATGGGAAACAAACCTTCCCCGGCCTACACAAAGGACAGAGGGGAGGCCACACTCGGAAAGTCCATGCTGCCACAGAGCCCGTGGGGTGCAGCTACTCACTGGAAAATGAACTCTGGGAAGTATTCCAGTGTCGTCCTCCTGAGTCCCAGATGCATGGGGCTGGAGGGCAAAGCCAGCCCTAGTTGTAAGCACCAGGGTTTTTTTCTTGAGAGAATTAGAAATTCCAACTGCTAAGGATCTCTGGAGAAGGATGATCTGGGGATGGAAAGTAGACAAGAAGAACAGCCTGGCAGATAGGATTTGGATCATGGTGGGGACAGACTTGGAAGAGTTGCTCATTCTCTAAGGAGAGAGCAGACTCCACCACTGGAGAAGTGAGCTAGAGACTGTCTAGGAGCCTCTGAAAACAATTCTATCTACCATGTGGTTTTGGGCTTTCCAGGCTATAATTCCCTCCCGGGACCATTTCTTTAATACGTTATTGCAAAGGAACACAACCCAGGTTTAGATGACTTAAAGGAAAGAATTGAGGAAAGACCAGAATCCTTACTTAGAATAACTCAGGAAAGCACAAAATAGCATTTTTCTCATCCACTCCAAGGCCAGCAAGATGGCAGCTGATCTCAGGACCCCAGCCTAGAGCAGGGGCAGAAGGACGAGCTTGGTGTGGACCACCAGACCCGCAAAGGGAAGGAGGGACTCGGAGAAGCAGGTAGCTGTGCCTGTCCTGGTGGGAGCTCCATGCCTCTGGGACTCCTGTGTCAGTAATAATTATGCCCATCGCACAGAAAAGCAAGTTCTGGACAACTTCTTTGAAATAGTCACAAACTAAAAAGTAAAATGACACAGGCTCACTTGCACTGTTTCTTGATGTCAAACATAAAGCATCTGACCTAGTGGCTAGACAGAGTAGACAGTTCCTGGAGAACCACACTGTTGCTGTTAGTATTTTCACTGTCTTGTCTTTGTTAGTGCTATCAACTCAGCGTGAGGAAATGTCCATGCTTGTCTTATTACCCGCTGAGCAAAACTAGTATACATTGTTTTAACGCCTTGGTTAGATGACTTATTCAATATTTTGCAATTCTGTATCAAAATCACCATATTTAATTCACGTAATTCATAAGGTGACATAAATACTTTGTATTTACGAGGACGGCTACTGTGGGTGAAGCTCTGATCCCGAAAGTTCTGAAAACCAAGGTGTTAAGTTATAAGCCCGCCGTGGGTCTGGAGCGTTGGGGATGACCCGCCCTCCCCCACCCGTGGGATGTCTGGCGAGGCCTGGCTACACACACCCCATACTCGTGAGCCAGTTTTGTGACTTCCCCAGGCTTCCCCGACCTTGTCCACAAAACAGGACGAGGCAAGGCCCGGTGTTGAGTTTTTGGCTCGCAGCAGAAGCAGCCGGTGTAAAGAGCTCAGCGCTCTGCCTGGCACCCAGCAAGAACCAGATGTGTCCATCTGCCCATCTGAGCTCCAAAAGCTGCTCTCAGCTGACACCTTCACCATCACCAAGTCTACCTGCCTCATTTATACGGAAAAATAGAAACGAGGCCCCAGAGGACTCCATCATTATCCATGCCATAATGCTAAACTGGAGATCCTTAAAAATGCCATTTTAGAAAAGACATCTGACCTCCAAATTTGTGCTCCTACAGCTCCTTCCATTCCAGAGGGAAAGTCCTCTCCCCTTCACAGGTCCTCATACCACATCCCTTCAAAGTGCTAGAACACAAGACGATCCTCCTCCGTGAAGCTCTCTGTGACATTTCCAGCCAAAGGGGCTCCTTGCATCCCCAGAATACCTTCAGGGCACTTTCCTTCCTTCTACCACCAACCAAACTGCAAGCCCAGGCCTTATTCTCTTCTTTCCTGCCCGGCCTATGTCCCAACACTTAAGCATGACAAACTTTTAATAAATGAAGGAAGAAGAGAGGGGAAGGGCTATATCTCCTTTGGAGAAAGCCACCCCCAATTCCCAGCCACTTGCAAAGGCATCCGGTCTTGAAAAAAATAATACACCAGCTAGACCCCCAACGTTCTCCATTTGCCTCAATGGGTTTCCCATCATCCAATTAACAAGACACACTGATCCAGTGAGGATGGGCAGAAAAGACTGCCAGGGACACCGATCATGAGAAGAGAAGCTTTGATTTCTGGCCTGAGTGGTTACCTTCCCTGGACTACTGACTGTGCCTGGTGCCCGTAGGCCATCAGCACAGGCTCTGTGCCAGAGAAAGCTTCTGTGCAGTCTGGTCACTTCCCCCTCTGCTCTGCTCAGCTGTGAGTTAACTACCTGCTTACGTGTCTGGCTCCCATCCCAAACCATGCTTCTCCACGACGGGAAGTCCTGCTGTCTACACTGTCTACACTCAAGTACTAGCTGATGCGCTGCGGTGGGAAATGCTCCTGCGAGGGCACAGAGAAGGGTATCGCTCAACGGGACCCCCATCTCCTAGGCTCATCCTTCATCTTCCAAGTGATGTCATTCCCCTCCCCCGCAAAGGAGCCCAGAAGTGGGTGACTGAGTCCTGCCTAACCCCAGAGTCCCACCCCTGCCAAACTAAAGAATCAAATAGGCAAGAAAATCCACAGCACACACACTCAGCTTCCATTTTCAGAAAATATTTTCTTCCATGTATGTGATGCACATCGTACATGTTTGCATCCACAAGGGAAAAGTTTTATTTACTTTATATGGCCCGTGGGCAACCCAGGCTCGTGGAGGCAGTGGGGACGTTATGTGTGAGCACATGCACCTCTCCTGCTTGACCTTTTCAGGATTCAATGAATTTAATCTACCAAGGGATCCCAAAGGTGAGGACACAGGCATATGTCTTCCAATTACGCACCCATGTGACCGTCCTGAGAAGATGTCTGCACCCAAAGATCAAGCCCCTGTAACTCATGGAATCTCACGGAATCCCAGCCCACCCTTTCTCCGTTACTGCACAGATGCCCCCCAACCCCAACCCCCACACAACAGAGGGAAGAAGCAGGGAGGAAGGGGGCACTCTCTCTTGCCCGAGGCACTGGCAAACTGGATAGAGAGTCAGAAAGTCTGAATTTAGGGGGTGCTTAGGTGGCTCAGTGGGTTAAGCCTCTAAGTCTTGGTCTCAGTTCAGGTCATGATCTTGGGGTTGGGGGGATCGAGGCTCCACACTCAACTGGGAATCTGCTTGAGGATTCTCTCTCTCCTCTCCCTCTGCCCTACCCCCTGCTCATACTCGTGCTCTCGCTCTCTCCCTCTAAAATAAATAAATATAATCTTTTTTTTTTTTTAATTCTGAATTTAGTTTCAGCATCTATGAATGTCAGACCTTCTGGTTTGGTTCCTCGACTCATCAAAGAAGCTGGAGTTGGGAGCTCTTGAGTTCAGGAAAGCAAAGGAAGAAGCAGGAGTTGGCATCTCTCCAGATGTGCACAAACGTGTGCAGAGTCGGGGAGTGCATACCAGACCCTTCCTACTCTTCCATCAAGGACTCAGGGCTTGCCTGTGCCAGGGTTTCCCCCAAGTAATTTCCCCTCAATTCTGTAGTGTGAACAATAAGCTTCAAACGGAAGAGAAAGAAGACACCAGAGAAACCTGCAAACACAGGGAGGCTCTCTTACAAGACTAGGACTCTGTCGGGCTTTCAAAGAGGGATTGTGCAGATAAGCAAGAGAAGGGAGGTCACCCCACTAACGGTCCCTGGTGCCTCAAATTCTTGCAATACTAGGAGTCTGTAGCGGTAAGGCATGCAGGAGATACCAGTCGTGGCTATGGCCTGAAACAGCTCACAACTGCCCCCAATCCATGCGGCTGAATCTCGACTGGAGGGACCCAGGAAGGCCACCGGCTTCGAAAGCCAAAGGCTGGGCCCGCCACCCCCTTCAGCCACATCTGCCTGGGCGTGCTCCACAGAGAGCATCGGGTTTCCGGAGGCAGCTTGGGGAGCACACAGGGTTGGGGGGCAGCCCACTAACTGACCCCTGCACCCCACTCGCACCCCACCCTCTGAAACCTCCCGCAGCAGCAGCTTCCCATTGCTTTGAAGTTAAAGTCTCTCATCTTTAACAAACGCTGAAAAGTCCGCTCGGGCCGCCCCTGGCTGCACACTCTGCCTTCCTGGCATCCGCCCTCCTGCAGACACCTGCCACGCCAGCGGCGCCCCTGGACGCTCAGTTTCCTGGGTCACGACAGACCGCCGCACGGCCTCACAGTTACCGCCAACCTCCGCAGAGCTCGTCCCAGTCTAGCCTGGGTGTTTTTGCTCTCTGCTCTCCTGGAACTTTCTTCCCATCTGAGTGCATTCCCCCTCGTCCATCCAGGGCTTGTTAGATTGTCTCTCTCCCCCACTCCGCCGCACCCCCACGCACGCAGGGCCCATGTGTGTTTGGCTCACCAGCCTGTCCCGGTGCCTGACCCACCACAGGCGCTGAGCAAAGACCGGCTGCAGCGATCCGCAACCGCAGATGCCTGGCTGGGAAAGGGTGAGATCCTGCCGCTCACCACAGCGTGGACGGACCTAGAAGGGGTTATGCTAAGTAAAGTAAGTCCCATAGGGCACCTGGGCGGCTCAGTGCGTTGAGGGTCTGCTTTCAGCTCATGTCACGATCCCAGGCTCCTGGGACGGAGTCCTGCGTCGGGCTCTCTGCTCAGCAGGGAGCCTGCTTCTCCCTCTCCCTCGGCTCCTCCCCCTGCTTGTGCTTGCTCTCTCTGTGTGTCAAATAAATAAATAAAATCTTTAAAAGAAGTAAAAACAAAAATAAATAAATTAAACAGACAAATGCCATATGGTTTTACTTCTATGTGGAATCTGGAAAACAAAACCAGGGGGTGGCTCAGTCAGTTAAACCTCTGCCTTCGGGATAGAGCCCCACGCCAGGCTCCCTGCTCGGCGGGAAGCCTGCTTCTCCCTCTCCCACTCCCCCTGCTTCTGTTGCCTCTCTCACTGTGTCTCTCTCTGTCAAATAAATAAATAAAATCTTTTTAAAAAATAAAATAAAAAACAAATGGATAAATAAACGATCAAACAAAAAGCCGAATCAGACGTTTAAATACTGAGAACAAATGGATAGTTGTGGGAAGGCCAGGGGGACAAAATGAGTGAAGGGGAGCGGGAGACACGGGCTTCTAGTTAGGGAATGAGTAAGTCATGAGATGAAAGGTACAGCCTGGGGAACCCAGTCAATGGTGTTGTAATAACATCACATGGGGGCAGGTGGTCACTACACTTGCTGCAAGCACTGCATTACAGAATTGCTGAACCACTATGTTGTACAACCTGAAACTAGTGTAACACTGTGTGTCCCCTAAATGCCAATACAACGTAAAAATAAAAAATAAAATAAATAGTAACACCTTTCATGCCAGCCTGTCACTTTTTCACTGTAGAACTGTAAGTAACTTACTCGTCTCCCCGCACCCCTGCACCACCCCTGCAGGATCACCAACCCTACGCACCATTATCTTCCCTAAGGAATTCGTTGTTACAGCATACCTTACGACTGCTTTTCTTCCAGTGTCTGTTTATAAGTAACTCGGACCACTTTCATCATTTGTTACAATTTATCAATTTGTTATTATCAGAGTTCCTCAAGAACAAAGTCAATATTCTGGGGCTCTATTATCAATCATGATCTTGATGCATGTGTACCTTTCTCTAAACATATTAAATATAATACAAAGATGTGGAAATAGTTTCTATTAATTACTGTAAAAATTATATCACATCAAAATTAAAAGCTGGAAAGGCAATATTATCATTCCATCAAAATATATCAAAATTTAAAGAGAATTTTAAGACAATAAGTAGCAGTGGCTGCTGGACGGACTAACATTTCCTGGCTTGCGGGGGGCTGATTGTTTCTGCCACATCAGGAACTACCGGCGAGAAGCAGCAGCTCCTGCCACTGGTTTTCAGCTCATTCCCCAAAGTCACCCAAAACACCACCACCTTTTTTTAAATTCTGTTTCACCCCCAACAAATTAACCACTAGAATTTCTGAGGAAATCAATGAAAGAGTAAATGGTATCTTCCAGAAATTTTAAAGCCGTTCAGGGTATCTAGACTGGGGAGGTCACCTCTGACCCAAGGCACATGAGAAACCCCTATCCACACCGGGTTGAGGCAGGGATGGTACCATCTCTCGGGCCACACAACCATCCTCTGGAAATCCTCTTTTTTTTTTTTATTTTGTGTATTTATTTGAGAGAGAGAGTGTGAGTGTGTGTGTGTGTGTGTGTGTGTGTGTGTGAGCGCACAAGCAGGGAGGAGGGGCAGAAGGAGAAGCCGACTTCCCTCAGAGCAGGGAGCCCGATGCGGGGCTCGACCCCAGGACCCTGGGATGATGACCCGAGCCGAAGACAGACGCTTACCTGACTGAGCCACCCAGGCGCCCTGAAAACCTTTTCTTTTCACCAGCTGGAGCTCCTTCTTCTCCTGCACCAGGAATGAAGCTTGCCCCTCCCGCCCTGGAAGGGGAATAGCCCGGAGGCACCAACCACAGGCTTGAGAGCAGACAGGCTTCGGTCTGGACGCCCACTGCCAGCATGCCAGCAGCACGATCCCGTTGGTAAGGCTTTCTCCGCCTCCCATGCAAAGATACAAAGATAGTGAAACTTCCCTCGTGGGCTTGTTCGGATAATCAGGCACTCGCTCAGCCTCCAACGGGCCTTCACTACGTGAAATTCCGTGGATACAGTAATAACACAGGCGGTGATACAGACAGAGCTCCTGGTACAAGGTCTGTGGCCAGCAAACGTCTTCATATTCGTAAGTATTGCCTTTATTCAGGGAAAGGATTAAAGGAGCAACTTCAAGCGCTGAGCCAGGCTCCACTTCACGCTGGCTCTGCTCACTTAAAAGGAAATGCAGGCTCTACCAAATTACAATCAGTGCAGCCCAAACAGACATGAAAAGGACACCCTACAGGGGGCCTGGGTGGCTCAGTCGGTTCAGGGACCAACTCTCGGTTTCGATTCAGGTCATGATCTGTGGGTCGTGAAATCAAGCCCCGCATCAGACTCTGTGCTCAGTACGGAGTCTGCTTGTCCCTTTCCCTCTGCCCCTCCCCCAGCACTCTCACTCTGTCTCCCTCTCTCTCCCAAATAAATAAATAAATAAAATCTTTTAAAAAGGGGAGGGCCTTTTAAGAGTATGATTCCTGAAAATGAAAGTAGGATGGACCTGGCAGGAAGCAGGCACTTCCCATGTGTTTGTGGTTGGGCACCTCCCAAAATTATCTTCCTAAAAAGCAGAACACAAAATAGAATCTAAAAACTCGTTCTCTCTGTAATGAACTGGGTTACAGTAACATAGAGATTCACGTGAAATGTCTAAAACACGTCACATCCCATCATGGAAAGAATCCCGCAACCCCCCCCCCCCAAGGCTCATCCCTTTGCCCCTGGGCTGCCCTGGCCTCCCCCCCACCACCGCAGCAATTTACTCAGAAGAGCTCAGGACATAAATGAATAAATGCAAAGTCCACAGGGAACAGCACGGGATGAAACAGCATCCCTTCATGAAACACTGAGCAAGTTCACCGGCCAATTCTAGGAGGCTGCGGGACCCTGCTCGGGTCCAGTGCGGGCCTGGAGGAGGGAGCCCTAGTTCCTGCCCTCCAGGAGCTGGGAAGGCTGTGCCAGGGGGTGGAGGGGCACAGGTAACATGTGACCATAACGCAGTGTGGTCAGCACAAAGGTAGAGCTTTTGTCCCTGCAGGATCTGAGACTGTGAGATGGGACCTCCAGCCTGAGCTCTCCGTGGCAGCCAAATCACATGACAGCTGAACAGGGGGAGGGACATGGCATCCCCCAAATTATTCTATTTTCTCACATCTCCAGGCTAACACCGAAATCGAGCAGTAGCTTGCCAGTATTTTCTCTACCTTTTCATCTTCTTTGTTTCTTAGCCAAAAGCTGGTCTCGGAAAATGTGCCAGGGACCTACCTGCGGTCCCCCATGCTCAGACTTCCTCCCAGAGAGGCGCCTGGTGAGGGGCAGAAGTCTGACCTGTATCCATTCCCTGCCATGAAGATGTGAATTACGCTAGAGCCGCTCAACAAAACTCAGTAAATCTCAACTGTTCCCCCAAGAAACAATATGTTTCTTGAGTGATACCTCTGACATGTTCCTGTTAGCCAAGCGGACCATTTTAGCTACAGTAAGAATTCTCTTACTAATCAAAAAAGGCAGCCATACCATTTTAATTTTTTAAAGCAACAATTCTATAATGCAATGCAATTATGTAAAAAGGGATTATGACAGAATACAGATACCCAAATTTGCGTAGTGGAATATCTACAGTAAGGACACCTTCAAGGTTCCTAGCACACCTACCGGAAAAATCACACATACAATGCGATGGCATGTTGGGTAAAATGTGTATTATACATGTACATTTAAAAAAAAGAACTTATTCTAGGTGGGGGAGTTATAGTTTTTTGTTTTGTATTTGTCTGTTTTATGCGTTTTTCTGCAGTGTCACACATCTAACATTTCAAATGTGAAGAAAACGTTTTCTAGTCTTTTCATCAGCAAAGTAGATAAATTTTCCTCAGAACAAAACAGAGAGACCACTGGAGACGGTGAATGCAAATGTTATTGATCAGTTCTTGCCTGGAATTAATAGCATGATGGAAGCTTTGGTCTTCAGGGTTCCCTGTGGGGAGACCCCTTACACACTCGGGGCAAAGGACAGGGCCAGATAACAGTGTTTAGACATGTCTTTGATGTCCTCGGCCATCATCCTGGACAGCCGAACACTGGAAACAAAAGATCATTCTCGCCGTTCTGACTGCAGTGACCACCTGCCCCCCCCTTCTGGTACGTGCCCCCACGCCGGCCACTGCACCACCATGAGCCTCATGGCCGATGCGGTCAGCGACATCAGAACTCTCCACATCCAGCTGATGAGAAAACAATTTCCTTCTTTCCTGTTTTTCCCCCAAATCAGCTTTGTGTCTTGATGGCCCAGGTGGAGAATAGAGTTTATGAAAGAAACAAGCAATAACCATCATCTTCTTCTTCTTCCTTCCAAAATTAACAATTTTGTGCTTACAGGGATTATCCTAGGGAATGGGGATTACAGATAAATTTTGCTTAACTGTGTTATCTCCCTTTTCTCCAATGAACACATTTGTGTAACAGAAAACATTTTATTTATCTTTTTAAACATTCATTTATCTATTTCAGAGAAAGAAAGAGATGGAGCAAGTGGAAGGGGCAGAACAGAATCTCAAGCAGACTCTCCCCTGAGCAGGGAGCCCGGCGCAGGGCTCGATCCCACCACCCATGAGATCACAACCTTAGCCACAACGAAGGGTAGGATGTTCAATCAACTAAGCAACCCAGGAGCCCCATTTTTTTTTTTAAGACTAATTTATCTATTTTAGGGCAAGAGCGAGAGAGAGAGTAACAGAACACATCTTAAAATAAAACAATAATTTTTAAAATGTCAACTCGGACTTCCAAGGCTGCACTCAAGCCCTGTGTGTTCCATACACCGGTTTTCAAATGGCCAGCTGCCGGAAGCCACAGAGGAGGCGGGGACACCGCACGGGAGCTGACAGCTGACATCAGTCAGAGATCAGGCAGGGCTGCAGCTCACAGAGGAGACAAAGTGGGAGCCTAACCAGGTCATGCCCATGCCTACCGCAAGGTCAACTCCACCCCAAAGGTCAGTGTGCCCCAGACTGACCCAGGACACCCAGGGTCACCCACCCTTCCCTGGAGGGGAAGGCTGCCCAGCTGCACAGCAGCAGCAAAATTCACCAGGACATCAGCCCCCCACCCACCCACCCAGATTCCCCATACCATGCCTCACACCCCCACCTAAGTGCCAGCAAGTCCTGACCTACAGTGACCCTGTGCTATTATGATCTTTTTAAAGCCTTAAAGTATCTATCTGAGCACCTCAAATTTATTGTGCAAACTTTAGGCCCTTTTGTGACCCAATATATTTGACTCGGTAATAAAAAGCACCAATCCTTTTTTTTTTTCTTTTATGTTATGTTAGTCACCATACAGTATATCATTAGTTTTTGATGTCGTGTTCCATGATTCATTGTTTGCATGTA
Source organism: Enhydra lutris kenyoni (assembly GCF_002288905.1). Classification (NCBI taxonomy): domain Eukaryota; kingdom Metazoa; phylum Chordata; class Mammalia; order Carnivora; family Mustelidae; genus Enhydra; species Enhydra lutris. The sequence continues at coordinate 14,870,656 of NW_019154119.1, forward strand.
AGACCCAGTGTTCCATGCAATCCATGCCCTCCTTAATACCCAACACCGGGCTCACCCATTTCCCCGCAACCCCCCCCTGAAACCCTCAGATTGTTTCCCGGAGTCCCTAGTCTCTCATGGCTCCTATCCTATCCCCCTCTGATTTTCCCCCCCTTCATTTTTCCCTTTCTTCTCCTAATGGCCTCCCTGCTATTCCAAAAAACACCGATTCTTAAAATCTTTTTTTTTTTTTAAAGATTTTATTTATTTGACACACAGAGAGAGAAATCATAAGCAGGCAGAGAGGCAGGCAGAGAGAGAGAGAGGAGGAAACAGGCTCCCCGCTCAGCAGAGAGCCCGATGCGGGGCTCGATCCCAGGACCCTGAGATCATGACCTGAGCCGAAGGCAGAGGCTTTAACCCACTGAGCCACCCAGGCGCCCCCCGATTCTTAAAATCTTAAAAGAAATCAATGCAAAAGCAATTCCGTGCAGGACAGACAGCCTTTCCAACAAATGGTGCTGGAACGACTGGAAATCCACCTGCAAAGAAATGAACCTTGACCTAAACCTTTACACCATATACAACTCAAAATGGATCACAGACTTATATGTAAAACATAAAATAGTGAACTTTAAGAGAAACACACACACACACAGTTGAAATCTTCATGATCTAGGGCGAGGCAAAGACTATTTAGGTTTGATGCCATAAGTACAATCCTTAAAATGATACATCGATACACACGACCTCATGGAAATGTGCAAGTTCTACTCTGCGAAAGACCCCAGGAAGAAGATGAAAACACAAGCTACAGAACAGAAGAAGATATTTGCAAACCACATGCCCAACACAGTACCAATACCCGGGATTTTTTTTTTTTTTTTGAACTCTCAAAACTCAACAGTTAAACTATGAAAAGACATTTTACCAAAAAAGAAGGACACATGGCAAATAAGCCATGAAAAGATGGTCAGCCTCACCGGCCACCAGGAAAATACAAATTAAAACCATAGTAAGATATATGTAGACACCCATCAGATTGGCAAAAACACAAATGGGCGACATCAGCAAATGCTGAGTATGCAGAGAAACTGGACCCTCACACAACAGTGGTGGGAAGTAAGGCGATAAAGCCATCCTGGAAAACCGTTCTCCAGTTTCTTATCAAATTAAACAAACTACCATAAGATCCAGCAATTGGACCCTTGGATATTTATTCCCCAGAAACTAACACTTATGTTTACACAAAAACCTAAAATGTTCACACTAGCTTGATTTGTAACAGCCAAAAACTGGAAGCAATTCAGATATCTTTGAATGGGTTCATGGTTCAGCACACCAGGGTACATCCACAGCGCAGCATAGACTCAACAATGAAACAGAATCAAGGACTGACACTCAAAACAACTGATGTCAGTCTCCAGGGGATTACGCTAAGTGGGACGAGGAGGGAGCCAGTCTCAAGAGATCACATACTGCATAATTCCGTGCATGAAACATTTGTGACTCAACTGAATTACAGAACTGGAGAACAAAACTGTGACTGCCAGGGCTCGGGGATGGGAGGATAGGAGTGGGGAAGGGGCAGCTGTGTTCCTGAAAGAGCAACATAAGGGCTCCCTGCAGGGATGGCACAATCAGAGTGATACTGTACCACAGCTTTGCAAGATGCTGCCGTTGGGAGAAACGGAGGGGAGAGTACATAGGAGCTCTGCGTTATCTCTTGCAACTACATGTGAATCTATAATTATCTCAAAATAAAATGTTAATTAAAAATAACAATGATCAGCATTTTTTAAAAAGTATTCTTCTTGCTAGTGACTTGCCGTAACACTCTGGCATCCGAGCAGCAGAGAATGCTTTGTCCAGACGCCCTGCTTTGGGAATGAGATATTCAAGGGCAGACACAGGGCTGGAGAAGAGGCGGTGTTATCCCTTGCCTTTGTCTCGGCGTGAGAAGCCCCCTGGGAATTCGCAAGCTTTACACAGTATAAACGGGGATTGGAAGGGAGCTTCCAAGGGCTAAATCTGAACCTGTTCCTTTTCACCCATGCAAATGACCTCAGATAAATATAAGTGGAGGGGGTTAAAATCCCAACAAGGCATTTTTGTTCCCTTCCATGGTGATCAAATAATTGAAAGAAGGCCCTAGTGGTGACCCCAGCCTCAGTCTGAGAGGCTTTTGCAGCCCCATGAATTGAGAGCAGTGCACGGTGTGGCCAACGGCTCGGCTCACCAGTGCGAGAGCGAGGCATGGAGACTTTCTGTTATTTTTTTATTTTATTTTTTAAATATTTTATTTATTTATTAGAGAGACAGCACAAGCAGGCAAAGCAGCAGGGAGAGGGAGAAGCGGGTTCTCCCCTGAGCTGGGAGCCTGATGTGGGGCTCGATCCCAGGATCCTGGGATCATGACCTGAGCCAAAGGCAGCCGCTTAACTGACTGAGCCAACCAGGCACCCCAGAAACGGGGTTCCCGAGAACAATTTCCACAGCAACCGTACCGTAGGAGGGCAAGGATGGACAGGGCTCTGCAGTCAGACCCAGGGACAGGCAAAATCGAGTTGCATCGCCTTCTGGAGCTTTAACTTCCTTAACCTCTCAGAAATGAGCACCCCCGGGGGAGAACACCTCTAAGGCCAGCCCCCAGGACAGACTGCAGGCGTGTTCTCAGCATCTGGCTCACACATGGCATGTTGAATTCTTGCAACCGCCGGTGAGGCATTTATTAGCAACGGCCCCATTCTACAGGTGAAGAAACTGGGTTTGCATGACTCCAGACAACCAGCTCTTAACCACACTCCCCTTACGTTAAGCACCCAGCTCACCATCATTGACATAGAAGTAGGATCATTAGCTAAAAGCAAGACCGACTGAGGAAGCCAGAAGTCGGCAGCTGCGTCCAGGATGGTCTCCAGATTTATAGATCAAAGATCCCTTCCACTGACCTCTTGCCAAGGCAGTTCTAAAGCAGCTTCTAGAGCAGTGCTTCTCCACCTTTAGCACTGATAAGACTCATCTGGAGGGCTCCTGAAAACAAATTCCCAGCCGCATCAGGCTCTCTGCTCAGCAGGGAGCCTGCTCCCCACTCTCTGCCTGCCTCTCTGCCTGCTTGTGATCTCTGTCAAATAAATAAACAAAATCTTAAAAAAAAAAAAAAAAAAAAGAATTAACAGGAGGAAGTCTGTGATTTGAAGGCAACAGTGAAATCAAGCCAGCATCGTAGACACAGTGGGGCAAAGCACTTCTCTTGGAGTTACGAAAGTCACCATTATTCTTTCACCATTATTAATTCTCCAGACAAAACCAAGAATATAGCTTAGTAAAAGAGGGCTGGAGAAGTTTCTAGACTAACCCTTCATAAGAGCCAGTGAGAAAATGCAGGTCCTTAGAAAGAAACAGGGGAGATGACGGAGGGGAAGGGGCAGAACATTTGTCCTGAGAGACAGGTGTTACTCTGACCAGCCCAGGGGCCAGAAGGGGGGATCTGAAGGCAGACAAATAAGTCCATGCAGAAATTAACTTGAAACAGAGATGAAAATTTCATGGACACAGACTTTTTCTAATGCTGAGATTTGGCGTGTCTGTGTATAGCTTTACAGTCAGGCCGATGTGCGTTCAAATCCTGGTACAGCATCCACCTGTCATATGAGCTTCAACAAGTCACTGGCATCTCTGGACTTGGGTTTCCCGGCATACAAAATGGGAACGGTAATGCCCACTCTTCACAGGGTAGTTGTGGGGGGCTGAACGACATACCCCTACATCTGGAACCTGGCCCAGAGTAGCCATGTAATTCTCAGTTCCCATCGACTTGGCCCCACTGGTAACCTTCCCACTGATAAGGGAAGAGGATTCACTCCCTCTGTTGGCCTCGAGTTCTGTGATTTACGAATTACTTCCATGGATCCAACTAGATGCGTGCAATGTTACGCTGCTGTCACAAAGGAACCAATTTATAACGCTTACAATGAAAACTCTAAAACTTCTACAATTCGATAAGACAACTGAGCCCACAGCTAACTCTGCAGGAACCTTTCCATTATTTACTCGGTTTCACTAGTCAATGGTATTGAATCCCACTGTACGGTGACAGGTGGCAGCTACCCATGGGGTGAGCACAGCATGACATGTAGAGATGCTGAATGCCTAGGCTGTACGTATGAAATTAATGTCTTTAATAAAAGACAATTGTTACTGCTTTCAAGTAATCAAATGGTGTTCAGTTCTTAAATCTTACTAGAGGCGCCAGAACCAGTTGTCCCCTATATGTGCTCCAAGCCTTACCCACCAGGAGAGGAGTGCCCTTCTTCCTCAGAGTCCCCCAAGCCAGCACTGGGAGCCCCTATGTGCTCTTACAAACTGATCCTCGAACTACAGAATCCAAAACTGGGTATGCTCGCCTCAGGGGTAATCTTTGCAGTGTGTTACTGACTAAAGCCTCGTGCCCCACCCCCCACCAAATTTATATGTCGAAGCCCTAACCCCTAACTCCCAGCCTTGCTGTATTTGGACACAGAACCAAAAGGAGGTAATTAAGGTTAAGAGGAGTGGGGGAGCACAAGGCAGTGGAATGAAAGGTAGTTATGAATCAATGAAATGCTCTCACATGTGTCAGCTCCTTATTTCATTCCCTTGTACCGTCCTTACACTTCTCCCCCGAGTCTAATACAGAACTAAGCATATGATAGATACTTTTACTCGACAAATAAGAAACTAACTGGACTTCTGGCTCAAATTCTCCTACATTTGGAGTCGAGACCTCAAAGTGGAACCCTCAATTGTTCCCTGATTCTATCAGCATTTGGCTTGGCTCTCTATCCAGAGTTCTGTAAGGTCCTGTAGAACAAAGACTCATTCATCCATCAAATATTTACTGAGCACCTACTATGCGCCAGCCATTGTGCCAGGTGCTAAGGCACGACAGCGAGCAAAGGCAATTTGATTCTGCACAGCACTTACCAAGGTGCCAGGGGGAGATAAGATGCTAAACCAATATTTGTGTAATTACAAACATGGTAAGTCACATTAAGTGGTTTTCAACCTTTTTTTTTTTAAGTAGGCTCCAGGCCCAATGTGGGGCTTGAACTCACAACTCTGAGATCCAAAGTCACATGCTCTACTGAACAAGCCAGCCAGCCACTCCTCAACTGTTTGTTTTGTTTTGTTTTGTTTTTAATGAAAATGGCCTATATATACCCCAGTTCAAAAACATTTGATCTCATAATTTCTCTCCCAAATCTTTTTCATCAAGAACATGTAACTGCCAACCAGATTTCCTGATCAACAAAAGATCCGGCAGTCCCTCCTCCACAGTTAACAGAAGTCTGCACAGAGGGAAGAAGCCTGTCCCTTGCACGGACTTCCAGGGCCAGATGATGGGTAAAGGCACAATTTCCAGCAGGTTTTTATTTCTGTCTTTTAAAAAGGGCTCATAGACCCTGGGCTTACCTTCGCAGATTAGTGTTTCTAATGGCTGGTCATCAAAATCACCCAGAGGGCTTATTAAACCACAAACCACGGCCACCGCCCCCCAGGGTTCTGAGTTGGTCTAGGCAGGGGTCTGAGAATCTGCATTTCGTACAAGTTCCCTAGCAACACCGAAAATGCTGGTCCAAGGACCACAGTTTGAGAGTGACCGCACTAGACTGAAAGGCAGGCTTTAGCACAAACAAAGTTAAAGCTGGAAGGAAACTTACCTAGGTCAGGCTCCTCGGGTGACAGGGATAGGACATGAGCCCAGAGGGGAGAACCAAATCTCTCAAGGTCCAAACCGAACAAGTTAGGCCATTTCCCCTTCAGATGACTGGCCTTTCTGTGACACAGCCTCCTGGAGAACCCACTTCTTCTGCCGAGCCTCCAAAGACATGCCCTTCTCAGAGGATAGGGAGGTAAACTCATTGTCAAAAACACAGGGGTAGGATATGCTATCACGTCTTAGAGCTCAAAGAGGTCCAGAAGGGTTGCAGTGGGCGGGAAGGGGGGGCAGTTGAAGCGGGGCAGGGGAGAGATTCAAAATTGACAAAACATTGACAATTGTCGAGGCTGGGTGATGATTACAAAGTGTGTTTTACTGTCTTCCCACTTTTGTCCATGTTCAACATTTTCCATAACAAACTAGGTAATGGGAATCAGCTGGATCAAGACTGATCATTGCACATCTCTGAGAAAGCTTAGGGTTGTCACGCAGCCCCCGAAATATACTTGCCTCCCCCCAAAATATTTTGAACATCTGTGACATGCCAAGCCTTGCCTGAGTGCTAGAAGGATTCAGAGAAAATTAAGACATGCACTGCTGTCCTCAAGAAGCCCATAATTTGGTGGAGTAAATTAAATGCATATCATTATGTTACCAAGAGTAATAAATGGCAGAGACGATCAAGAACGAGCTAAGAGATTAAGTGAACCAAAGCAAGACTGCCTCCTTTCCCACTTTATATCCCAGAAGTTAAACTTTTTTTGTCTCTAAGAGCAGTCAAGTTTTAGAAATGTGTATTACCATCAATAGGTAAAGTTTAATCAAAATGAAAAGACATCAAAAGTAGAAATAATAAGAGGTCAAAAATCTGCTACAGAAATAGGGGCACCTGGGTGGCTCAGTGGGTGAAGCCTCTGCCTTCAGCTCAAGTCATGATCCCAGGGTCCTGGGATTGAGCCCCACATTGGGCTCTCTGCTCAGCAGGGAGCCTGCCTCTCCCCCTCTCTCTCTGCCTGCCTCTCTGCCTACTTGTGCTCTCTGTCAAATAAATAAATAAAATCTTTAAAAAAAAATCTGCTACAGAAATAGTATTATTACTATTTTTTATACAACAGACTATAAAATTAGTTAAAAGGACAATATGAAAGAAATGATAAGTAATATTCTTAACGTTTAAATGAAAAAAGATGCAAAGTGACATTAATAATGTATGTATTATATAACATGTAATTTTGAGCAATGTTTAGAAGCATATAAAATTTAGTCATTTTGGGGTTTTTATTTTTAAGATTTTATTTATTTATTTGACAGGCAGAGATCACAAGTAGGCAGAGAGGCAGGTGGGGAAAGTTGGCACCCTGCTGAGCAGAGAGCCCAATGCGGGGCTGGATCCTTGAGATCATGACCTGAGCTGAAGGCAGAGGCTTAATCCACTGAGCCACCCAGGTGACCCTAAAATTTAGTTTTAATACCAGAAAAAAATACACTAAAGTGTTAACACTAATTGTATCTGCATCATAGATTTCTGGTGTTCTTTTGTTTCAACTCTTCTGTATGTTCTTAAATTATATGTAATAAATATGCATTACGTCCATCATAGCCTTCCATCTCCTGCTTTTTTAAAGTGCAATTAACTTTAATGTCCTACAATTTATCTGTATATCCAGAAACTGAAACAAAAAGCCAAGAGGGCCCATTAAGCAGGGTATGAGCTGAGAAGAGTAACTGCCTGGAATCTTTTTGAAGAGATTAGAGGTAAGGGCCCTCCAGAATGGCCAGACGAGGCTGCCCGCAGCCAGCTCTCATGGTCCGTTGCCCCCACGAAAGCCCAAGAGGCTTCCTTTCCCAGTCTGGGCCAGAACCCCTGAAGCATGGGGGCCAGGGATACATGCAATTATTAGAAGCAGGCTCCCTTTACTCTCTTGGTGCTTGAAGGGTCCTATTCCACAGCCTTTGTTTTCACGTCCTGGTCCTTCTCAATTCTGACGACTGCCTGGCATGCCTCAGGGGCACTGGGGGGCTCGGGCACAGGGGGCTGGGGACTTCCCTCTCTCTTTAAACTTCAGTCTGTCTTCTTCTCATTCTGATTTTTCAAACTTTTACTAGCTCTCCTTTGGAAAGTGCCTCTGAATGCTACGGAATTGCTAGAATAATTCAAATGTGGAATCTACAAAATGAACACCATTTTCTTCAAAAGGGGATTTCTAATGTCAAACATGATGGTGGTACCAGAATGAACACTTACAACGCCATGGGAGGTCAGTAAGTTACTTACTAAATGAAAGAAAGAACAGTCACTTTCACATTTTGCACAGAAAGCTTTAGACAGGCTCTAGGAGATTACAAACTTTCCTGGTAAAAATCCCAAGACAAAAATACACATATTTAAAGTGTAGCTTCACTGTACCCACCAAGTAAGATCACAGGTATTGGTCCAACTGGCTATTTTTCACTAATTAAAAACATTTAAACTACAAACAAACCATTTAAACCATCTGCAATAACGAGAAACGCAGGATAGAATTTCAGCTGCAACTGAGCTTACTTCTTACTCCATAAAGAATATTTGTTCTAGGAAACAGCAGCGCCCCTCGTCCGCCGCTCTAGGGAATGGAAACTGTCACAGATCACATTGCAAATTTTAAATGAGCCAGATTCCAGCATGCAAAGATGTGTAGAAATATTTCCTCACCTGTGTTTCATTTCCTCGCTTCACATTTTTAATTTGGCTTTTGTTTCCCAGAAACAAACTTTTCTGAGGATTGGTTCTAAGGAATTCTTCAAATCTGCCCAGGGATTTAAGACATTCTTGACAAAGAGTTAGAGGTAGGGTCCTAATGTCTTTAAACTAGTGGCCTTCAAAACTCCAGTTACGTTTTCCTACAAAGCGCGGCAGACCAAGATGAAATTAACACATTTCTTTAAGACAAAGCTCAGACCCTCCCCAGACTTCCACCTCTCCCCAGGTCTTACCTCCAGTGTTAAACACAGAAATTAAAATGCTTTTACTGGGAATCAAAGTTTTCGTTCAAGTGAAATGTACACGTTGATCGCTTTAAAGCCTCCTAAAAACAGCCTTGGAGCCTGGAAGCAACACTCACCTCCATTATAAGAATTTAGTCAAGAAAAGCTTTAGTCTGCAAATTCAGGAGTCCCTCTTTTCTACTGGTCTTCACGACCAGGGATCAAAAGAGTGTTGACAGCAAAATGGCCCAGCATCCTTCCCAGTGAATGGCGGGTTGCCCTGGCCTCCACCCCGGTCTGGCGCCCCGGCGGCCACACACACACACACACACACACACACACACACACACTTACTTCTCGGACAGAAACCAGCCTTTGTTCCCAAGACGCAAAACTAGGCTCCAGTTTCTAAGCCCCCACCTCCCTCAGAGCCGGTCCCAGGCCGTTCTGGGAGGAAGCCCCATTTTCTCCGGTGTCCCTTGCTGGGGGGATGTGGCTGCCACCACGGACTCCAGCTCTTCAAACACACAGACGCAGACACACACCCCCAAAATAATCACGACCGCCGGCACGGTCGTCTGTTAGGGCTCTCCCCTCCAGCCGGCTCCCCGTGTGCCAGGCGCCCAGGGCGCGCTCTCCAACTTTCCGGACCTCCCGCACACACGCGCGCGCGCGCACGCGAGGCCGCGGCACCCAGGTCCCACGTGCCCTCGAGGCCGGACCCGGACCCTACCCCGCCTCCTTCGCGGGCGCCGGCCGGCGGAGCACCCATGCCCACCCGCGCCCTGCGCTCCGGGCCCCGCGCCCGGCTCCGGAGCCCGGCTGGGCCGCTCTCACCTCGGCCTTTGTCCTGCCGCCGACGCAGCCTCGCTCCAGTGCGACCGCTGCCGTCGGAGGGCCAGCCCAGCCTCCCGGCAGCCGTCCCACCCACAGCTCCCGGGCTCCGGCCGGGCCGGGGGCGCTCGGCAAAGCCCGGATCGGCCGAGCGCGGCCGGCGCCGGGGACGCGACCCCTGACCCCGGCCGCGCCCCCTACAGTCCACTTCTCCGGGTCTTCGGGCCGACCGCGCGGGAGGGACTCGCGGTGGGCTCGGCAGCCCCGGGACCCGACTGGGGAAGGGTCGCGGCGAGGGCGGTGTCCCGCGAGGGGAGGGGGCGAGGCGGCTGGAGCGAAGTCCCGCGGCCTTCCCGCCGGGGTTCTCGTCCCGGTGGCACCCCGGTCCTCTCGTCTCCCCGACCCGGTGCCCGGGTCCCCTCACCCAAGCCGGGCCGGAGCTGAGCCCTGCGGAGGGTCCAAGTTGGCCGGGCGCCCAGCAGGACCGCGCCCCCCGCGCGCGTCTCCAGGAAATTCCCACCCGAAGCTCCCAGCCACAGTGCGCCGCCTGCGCCCAGGAAATGTCGCCTTCTTCTCGGTTCTCCCGGAAGGATTCCACCCGCACCCCCCGGCAGCGGCCCGCGAGCCCCCTACCCTGACATACCCCTCCTCCCCTGCACTCCGTGGGACCAAGTCCTGGAGCCTCTCCAGCCACAGCGGAGTCCGCGGTGCGGTGAGTCTGGAAAGAAGTGGGAAGAACCTTCGGAGAACAGAGGTCATTTTGTCACTTGGGACCCAGGCGCCCGGAGGAGACAAGGCAAATCTGTGGGGCAGCGAGAGAGGAGCCCAGACCTCCCAGTGACTCCACGCCCAGGACCCCGGGACCCCCCCCCCCCCGCGCCCGGCCGCCAGGCTGAGCCCTGCAGAGAGTCGCTGTCGCCCGGACGCCCAGCGGGACCCGCCCCTCCCCCCGCCTCCCGTCACCCGCAGCGCCGCGGACCCGCTCAAACAGCGGGGACTGGAAGACCCCGGTCCCCGACAGACCTAGTGGGCAAGCGGCGACGAGGGGGCCGGCCTGGGGCCAGCAAAGAAGAGGAAGATTCTGGAACTCCAGGCTCCGGCGGGTGGGACCGGCCACCTTTGCCCTGGCCCCCGTGTCCGGTCGGAAGAAGGAGTGAATGAAGTAAGGACTAAAAGAGCGAACCTCCAAGAAGACTTTGCAGACCTCACCGGCGCGTGGTGCAGCAGTAGCCAGAGCAGTGAGCACGGGGCAGGAGAAGGAGAACTGGAGATGTCCTCCTGAAGCCAAAGCCGTCGCCCCCGTGATTTCAGGAACCTGCAAGTTGCAGAACCTGCTCTGTGCCCTCCTCGATGCCCCTCACCTGCACGCCCTGCCGGTGAGGTCTTGGGCCTAAGAGTCACTGTCCTCTGGGACTGGGGAGTGACAGTTCAGGGACCTGGTGAGGAAACAGCTCCAGTAAATGCCGGCTCTCCCTGCGTCCAAAGTAGGAGAACTGCCTGGAAGAATCCTGGCAGATCTGTGCTAGGAAGACAGCACCATCATTTTCCTTCTTATTATGAAAGATTTCAAATGCGCACTAGAGAGATAACATCACGAACCCTCCCTGCGTGCCCAGGAACCAGCCAGTCCTAGTATCTTGCCATACTTGCTTCAAATGTTCATGTTAAAAAGAAATATCACAGTGCAGTCAAAGCCCCTGGACAGCCCTCCCAGATCCCAATTCTTCCCTCCCCAACCCCCCAGTACTCGTCTAAAACATCCCAACCATGTTTTTATACTATTACTGCTATGCATGCATTCATGAATTCTGTAGAGTGTTTTTACTAGTTCTGCAACTTTCTGTGTGTTAGATTCTGTTTTGTTCTGTAACCAGGAGGGTTGGCTTTATATTGTTTGTAAGAGCCCCCTAGTCCTACACAAAGCCCTACTTTATTCGTTTTTTAAATTAGTTTCAGAGGTAGAGGTCAGTGATTCATCACTCTTTTATAATACCCAGTGCTGGTTACATCAGGTGCTGTCCTTCATGTCTATCATCCAGTTACCCCATCCCCCCCCACTACTTTATGTATTTTAACTGCTCAGTGGCATTTTAGGGGCACCTGGGTGGCTCATCAAGTGTCTGCCTTTGGCTCTGACTATGATCTCAGAGTCTTGGGATGGAGCCTGTGTCTGGCTCCCTGCTCAACAGGGAGTCCGCTTCTCCCTCTCTTAGCTCATATGCTCTCTCTGTCTCTCTCAAATAAGTAAGTAAAATCTTTAATGGTATTCTGTGGTATGACTCGCACAATTTATATTCACGTTCTTCTGTATAGATATTGGAGCTGATCCAGTTTTTCATGATTATGAACAAGACGGTAGTGGACAATCTAGAAATCGCATTCATATTTCTAGAATATAGCCCATTTTCAACCCTCCAGTAAAAACATGTACCGAATAGGTCTGTCGAATTAACATTAACCAACATTAACAAATTAACATTAACCGATAGGTCTGTTGAATTAACAAAACCAATTCAGTTTGCTGTATGGTTTAGGATAGTCATTTTTTTCCCCTTACATTTTGACAGCTTACATTTTATCAAGCAAATGAAATCCTGCAGAGTAGAGGAGGTATGCAAACTTTTTTCATAAAGGGCCAGAAGTAAATATTTTAGACTTTACCAGCTGAGAGGCAAAATTTAGGCAATTCTTCTACATAAGTACTATAAATTATAACCTTTTAAAAATATTTTTTAAAAATTTACCTCAAGGACCATAAAAAATTTTTTAGGACCCAAACAAAAACAGTGAGTAGAGTTGGCCCATGGGCCACAGTTTGCCTACCTCTTGTTATAATATAGTCATTCCAAAAATTAATTCCTTTCTTCAAAACCAACACTAAAAAGGGAGTCATTTTCAATAAAGACAAAAATATAATTTGGCTCACCAGAAGAATCAAAATGAATGTGATAATACTGCTAGGGAAAAATTCTTGGAAAGATGTCCCCCACCTTAGCTAATTAATACAATGACTTTAGAGAAGCCATTTAATCCTATCCTTAAAATCTACAATAAATTTCAGAAAGGCATGGGCTCCTCCCAACGAAGAATTAATTAGACCAGAAATGAGATCCTGTGAAAAAACTGTGTGTTGTTCTCCTGCTTAATGAATCAAATGATTCTGTTCCTGGTTTATTGATTTAAACAGTAACACGCAAATACAAATAATGAGATCTATTTTTCCTGAACTAAACCTGGCCCAGTTATTTTACATGTCTTTACTGAATTTGAACCAAAGACTAAAAAAAATAATTGCAAGATATTTTCTTAAATGGGGAGAATCAACCTCGTTTAAAATGTTAGCAAGAATGGGACCAAACTAAAAATCTGTGGTGGCCAACATGAGGCTTACAAAGGAGCTGTCAATCCTGAAGCACACTGTGTGAGCAGAGTTCTGGAGGAGACCACGGGGTCAGGAAGGCAATTAGACATGGCTTCTGGGCACATTTGTTTCTCTGACCAGCCCTCTCCTAAAGAATTATACGCATACACTTCTCGCACACTTACACACGCACGTGCATTTTTCTATCCTTCACACACACTTCCCTGTTACATGTGTATACGCATGCTAACACATGTGTTCCTTACCCGTATCTGCTTTCCTGAATGCATACAGCACACGTGGTTTGCACATACCTACGTATCTCTCATACACGTGTTTCTTCCCATAGACACCAAATATTTCTCTCCCTTTCACACACACGCACACGCCTTGTCACACAAACATTTCTCCCCTCGCAGAGTGTTTCCTGAACAGCCAGCTCTTCTCAGACCTCATTCTAACAGACAAGCAGTTTCACACAGCTTCGCCCAGATACACGATCATTCTCTCACATATTTTCATGTATGTGGATCTTTGCTTATCCCACCACACGTGCAGATACACACACAGTCCCCTTCCTTTCCTGCCTTGGTACAAAGCGCTTCCATTTGTAATCACAGTCATCACGACTGCCCAAGGAAAATGCCGCAGAGTGGAACTCGATGAACCTTCGAGAAGCCCCCATCCGTGTATGTCAAGCAGTTTAGAATCACTTGATTTCAGCATGCCACTTACAATGGGGGCTTCTAAATGGCTTAAGGGTACTTAAAGTCTATTCTCTTCCAGTAATAGTTCTATAACGGGGTTTGTGTTGACTATCACTTCTGCACAGAAAATGTTTTTCTAGCACAGTAAATGCTTAAACCCACCTTGCTTCAATTCTCCCAAAATGTGAATGGGCAGGTGCGGTTTGTTCAGGTTGCGGTAACAAATAGTACTACAGATGGGCTGGCTTAAACCACAGAAACCCAACAGCTGACAGTTCTAGAGGCTGGAAGTCCACAGTCAAGGTATCAGGAGGGCTGGTTCCTTCTGAATGCTGTGAGGGGCTCTCTTCCAGTGCACTGACTTTGATCTGTAGATGGCTGTCTTCCCTCTCTATGAATCTGTGTCCAAATCTCCTTTCTCCTAAGGACACCAGTCATTGAACTAGGACCCACTTTAAGGAACTTATTTTAGTTTAACTACCTCTGTAGAGACCCTATCTCCAAATAAGGTCACATTCGGAGGTACTGGGGGTTAGGACTTCAGCTTTTGAATTTGTTGTTTTTTTTTTTTTTTAACTATGTTGTTTATTTATTTGAGAGAGAGAGACAGAGAAAACACTAGCAGGGGGAAGGGCAGAGAGAGAGGGAAAAACAGTCTCCCCACTGAGCAAGGGGCCCCATGCACGCTTGATCCCAGGACCCTGAGATCATGACCTGAGCTGAAGTCAGACGCCCAATCCACTGAGCCACCCAGGTGCCCCTCAGTTTGGGAATCGGGAGGGGGACAGGGATAAGGAACACAATTCAGCCTGTAACAGCATGATTTGACACCTTTCTACGGGGGGTTCGGACCAATGATACCAAATTCTTCCTTGATCAGTAGGACATCTGAAACCTGGATGTGGCAGTTGCTCACTTGAAACCTTAAACTCGGATCCGACTGCACCGCCTCTACTCCTCTCCACCTTCACTATAACAGGGATATTGACCTCCCAAAATTCAGAAGCCCTTGTGTTCAATGGACTCCGCAAGGTGAAACTGCTCCACCTGGTGGAGAGTGGAGGCGATACACTTCAGCAACTGAAAAACCGGCTTGAAACGCCACTGCTTCTCGGTTGGTGTCAAGTAAGTGATAGACAAACGAAGAAGAGAGTCCCAGGAGCAAAACAAAGTTGGGGCAACCGATATATTTCATAAGTGTAGTGCGTGGAAGGTGAACATTTAAGTAGAAAACATTTAACAGTAAGACATGAGGAAACACAGTAAATTGTGCTTGTATAGAAATGCATCTGCCAGGGGTGCCGCCAGATTTAAAAGCCACCTTCAGGGGCGCCTGGGTGGCTCAGTGGGTTAAGCCTCTGTCTTCAACTCAGGTCATGATCTCAGGGTCCTGGGATCGAGTCCGGGCTCTCTGCTCAGCAGGGAGCCTGCTTCCCTCTCTCTCTCTCTCTCTCTCTCTCTCTCTGCCTGCCTCTCTGCCTACTTGTGATCTCTATCTGTCAAATAAATAAATAAAATCTTTAACAAAGAGAAAAAGCCACCTTCAAAATCTCTAATGGCATTTACAGAACGCAACTACATAGAAAGGAAGGCAATGCAATGGATGTAAACGTCATCACTGTAGATATCGGTACCCATCGCACTTAACTTCTTCATTCTCTTTTTCTCCAAAGAATACCTCTTGGGAGTTGATTCCTGCAGGAATGTAATGGGGTAATGTACAGTATGTACATTACAAACATGTATAACAAACCTGGATTGTTGTAATGTACCCCCAAATTCATATGTATATCTCACTGACAGGTCAGAGCATTGGCAAACCTTTGCTAGCATCAGCAAAGAAAAATCCGACAGCTGGTAGCTTCTTGATGGATAGCTTCTTTCTATTCAGAAGAGCAAGGATGCCTTTGTTGAGAAATATATTAATCCAGAATGAACAAAGCTATTTCTTAAAGGCCAAGGGAAAATGCACTGGCTTTATCATATTTTTCACACCCTTAGCTCTTGCTAAGGGAACAGTCTGTAAGATGTTTTCCTGTGTTGAGAAAAATCAATAGTGTGATTATTATTTTGCAAACAAGAGGCAGGGGAAATAGCATAGATGAATCTGTGTGCCTAAAACTTGCTTGCAAGAATACATAAAAAACCGGTATAATGGTGGCCTCCAGAGATAGGACTTTGCTACTAAAGGACAGGGTGGAGATTTTTCACTGTTTACTCACTAAAGGACAGGGAGATTTTTCACTGTTTACTCTTTTGTACCTTTGAGTTTTGAGCCATATCAAGGTAACTCTTCAAAAAACTGTTTTTTTTTAAAGATTTATTTATTTTTGAGAGGGAGAGAGCACGAGCAGGAGGGGCAGAGGGAGAGAAAATCTCAGGCAGACTCCTCTGAATGCAGAGCCTGATCTGGGCCTCAATTCTCATGACCCTGAGATCACGACATGAGCGGAAACCAAGAGTTGGACTGGAGGACCCAATGCCCCCCAAAATTAATTTTTTAAAAATTTAATTTTCCTTTGGGGCGCCTGGGTGGCTCAGTGGGTTACAGCCTCTGCCTTCAGCTCAGGTCATGATCCCAGGGTCCTGGGATCGAGCCCCGCATCGCATCATCGCATCAGGCTCTCTGCTCAGCAGGGAGCCTGCTTCCGTTCCTCTCTCTCTACCTGCCTCTCTGCCTACTTTGATCTCTGTCTTCCAAATAAATAAATAAAATCTTTAAAAAAAAATTCATGTCTCTAAAAAAAATTTAATTTTCCTCAGCCAAAATTTCTCAAAAATTTAAAAATATTTTTTAATTGTTGGTATCATAAGTCTGAAACCAATATGATTAGTCTCTAACATTAGACAACTTCTTTCTCTTTTAGGGAAGGTAGAATTTATGTTTTTCATTATGTAAATGGTATGTAACTACCTCACAAAAGATTCCAAACTAGTTAATTGCATTTCTTTTTTCCATATAATTAATTCAAATGGATATTTATATACATATCTCTACATACAGAAAATGCAAGAGGAAAATTCAAAAAATTCATCTGAATTATTACCAGTGAAACTTTGCTATCATAAGATCTTTTTTAAAAGATTTTATTTATTTGTCTGAGAGAGGGAGAGAGAGAGAGCTCAAGAAGGGAAACAGCAGGCAGAGGGAGAAGCAGGCTCCCCGTTGATCAGGGAGCCAATGTGGGACTTGGTCCAAGGACCCTGGGATCATGACCAGTGCTGAAGGCAGATGCTTAACCTACTGAGCCACCGAAGTGATCCCTCGTAAAGATGTTATTTTTTCCAAGTACTATTTGGATGTTTATAATGTTACAATGCAATGTACCTATTGATGATGGAAAGTTATAGGACACCAGACCAGGTTTCAGGGCTCAACAGACAACATCGGGGGAAGAGGCTGGGATGCTAGCCTCAATCTGGGGGCTCGGGGAAGGCTTTCGAGGGAATAATGTTTACAGTGGGGATGGGGAGTTTGCTAGAGGAAGCCCCAAAGGGATAAGGTTCTAGGCAAAGAAAACAACGCGTGAGAGGACTTTCCAGTGAGTCCTGGAATGGAGCAAAGATCCCTGTGGCTGTAGCCAGAGAAGGCAGTGCCACGGATGGCCCCAATGGGGGTGGGGGTGCAGGTCCTGCCCTCCACATGTGTGATGGGGAGGACACAGACAGGCAGGCAAGTGACCAGTGTACAGGGGGAAATACTAACCCTGAGCGTCGTACAAGCAATACACTGACAGATTCAAGCGGAGGAGGGATGAGATCACATCTGTGCCTTAGAAAGATTTTGTCAGCAGTGTGAGGTCAACAGTCACCCCCCCCCCAAAAAAAGGCGGTTGTTTAATTTGACAGTGATGGTGTAGAGTCCGTTGTAGGTGGGGGGATGAAAGATGGGGAAATGAATTAGGAAGCAGTTATAATGGCCGGGGAACAATGGCGATGAGGGGGGCAGCGGGGCGGGGGAATCAGGAGGAGGGAAAAGCTGAAATTAATGCCCCTTTGTTGCTTTCCATTGGCGCTCACTGAGGCGAAAGGCAATAGATCATCTTTCTCACAGCTCCTTTTTGACAAGCCTTCATGGGGATTTGCCCTTGTGGGTGGATTGGACTGCAGTCTTACGTTTTGTTTCCTTTCTGAGGCGGGAGGCAAATACTGTTGCTAAGTGGAGGGCCGGAGTCCCCGGGGCTGGGCAGATGAGGACTTTCACGGGGCTAGCGTCCTCTTGGGGAGCTCTCTGCAGAGCTTGTCAAATTCTGAACAAAACCTCGGGACAAAGAGTTAACTGCTCCTCTCTCTGTTCCATCTGATGTCATTTTAGAACCATTTTTAGCCCCTGGACAGGGAGCTTTGAGACTGGATTGGAAGAGTCCCTGTGGAATTGTGAAGTCCGTGTCAGGGTCCAAGATGAGCCTTGCTGTCCAGCACCCCAGTACAACAGAGCTCCAGGCATGCTCGCCCCTGGCTTCCGAAGATAGAACCTGAGGGTCCTGAAAGTCAAGTCCTCACCGACGAGGGCTAGTCGAGGTGATTGCAGGATCCACAAGGGCCGAGGTCTGTCGGCCCCTTCTTCCAGACCACCTTGTCTTTCAGCATCTAGCCATCTCGTCTACACTCCTCACCTGCCAAGTGTGTCTCCTGGCAGGGCATGTCACCTTCCCAAGAGTGTACCGATCTGGAAAGGAGAAGGCCAGTTGTGGCCCTGCAGCTGTTTGATCTGAGGCAAGTCACTTAACCTCTCTGTTCTCAGTTTGCTTCCGCCCCACCTGCTGGTGAGATGAGAGGGTTTTCCTAAAGGATCCCTGGGACCGCTTCCTGCTCAAAGGGTCTCTGACGGTCACACACAGAGAACTCATGGGGAACGGTCCTCCCTTGCACCATTTCTCCTCTGCCCTCTTGCACACAGTCCGCTTCGTTGTGTTTCCTAAATCCCTCTCCTCCATCGCGTCTTACCTGCCCCTCCATCCTTCTATAGTGTAGTTGGGACCCACCTCTCGCCCAGATCTGAAATTCTGCCCTCTCCCCTCACTCCCAACACAGGACCTTGACATCGCCTATCCTGGACTCCCTCTGCTTCCTGCCAAAAATACCTTCCAAGCTTGTCTGCCTCTGCCCTTACACAGTCGTCCTGTCGGCGGGCATGGGCTCCCTCTTCCTGTCCCCCTCCCCCCTCCCTTTGTGCTCTGTGCTGTAACTGCCCCCCCTCAGTGCCCTCAGGCCGGTCCCCATCACTGATGGAGGCTTCAACCCTTCCCTTCCTCCCAGCTTCTCCTCATCGACATTGAGAAATTTAAGTCTCTCCCACTTTAAAAAAGGAGAAAAGGAAGGAAGGAAGGAAACAACGGAAAAAAATAAAGAATAGAAGAAAGACAGGAAAAAAAGAAGAAACGAAGGAAGAGGGGAAAAAAAGCCACTCTTTTAATCTCTAAAACATTCATAGTCCAGATTCACCTTCAATCTCCCTGGCTACACTCTCTCTCTCTCTCTCTCTCTCTCTCTCCCTTTTTTTTTTTTAAGATTTTCTTTATTTATTTGAGAGAGAGAGAGAGAATGAGAAAGAGGGTGGCTGCAGAGGGAGAGGGAGGAGACTACTTGCTGAGCAGGAAGCCCAACATGGGGCTCTATCCCAGGATCCCAGGACCCGGGGGTCCTGAACTGAGCCTAAGGCAGTCGCTTAACTGAGCCGCTCAGGCGCCCCTCCCTGGCTACTCTCTTAGTGTTGTTGTTGTTTAGTTTAAAAACAAAAGCAACACAAGCTTAAAGTAAACAGTTGTGACAGTATTTGCCAGCTTCCCCCTCAATGTTCTTTGGCTCCCCCCCTCCCCTCCCCAGCGTGCTCTTCCTGTGGTGCTCCCTGAACCAATCTCCTCTATTCCTGGACTTCAAGGACCCAGACCGCCACCTTCAATCCAATCCTTCCCTTAAACTCAATCACCCCCAGGCTTTCTGTCCGACCACCTCTGGAATCTGTCCTTTCCTCCGTCTATACTACCACTGGCAGAGTTTAGGCTATCATCAGCTGCCCTGTCGGTGATTACGATGGCCTCCCCTCCATCCTCCTTCCCCCCAGTTTGACTCCTGCTGTTTATGTCTATGCTGGAGCATAGTTGTAACATCTAACAAATAATTCGGTTACAATGGTGACGTTTGGATTTGTTCTAAATCCTCAATCCTAAAGCACGGGATTAGAAAAGTTAAATTGGCTTCCAGTGCCTGGGGCATCAGGCACTTGAAAAACGGCTGGAGATCAGTTTCTTCATCTGCAAAATAAAGGACAGGGCTAGACCGGTGCCTTGCACAGTATGCCCAAATCCTCAGAGTCTCTGATTCTGTCCGTCTGGGCTAGGGCCAAAAACTGTGCATTCTTAATAACCCCATTTGATGGCGATGCGGAGGTCCACAGCCACAAAATATCTTGAGAAATTTAAGTCTCTCCCACTCTGGCACTTGACTGTGTGGGTGGCTCAGTTGGTTAAGTTGCCAACTCTTGATTCCGGCTCAGGTCATGGTCTCAGGGCCCTGAGATCCAACCCCAAATCGAGCCCCAGGTCAGCTCCATGCTGAGCATGGACCAGCTTAAGCTTCTCCCTCTCCCTCTCCCTGGGCCCCTCCCCTGTACGCATTCTCTTCTTCTCTCTCCCTCCCTGCCCCCCCAAAAACAGAAAAATACATACACACACAAAACCAAAATAGCACAGCACTAGAGGATATCCATACATTTTAGTTTCTTCATCTGTGCTATCCAATAGGGTAGCCACTGTTATGTGGCTATTTAATTTACTGTTTGAATTAAATTAAACATTCATTTGGAATTCAATTCCTCAGACACACTAGCTGTATTTGAAGAGCTCAAGGGTCACATGTGGCTAGTGGCTGCCATACTGGACAGCACAGCACATTTCCATTGTCACAGAAAGTCCCCTTGGACATGGCCATTTCCTCAGACTTATGGGGAAGAAATTTTACCGCAGAAGGAAAGTAAAGCATCCTTTGACAGGTAAGGTCTTGCGGCATTCCTAATACACACATTTGCACTTGGCCTATTACTTCAGCCCTGATTTTAAAATCCAAAGGTCCGGGGTGCCTGGGTTGTTCCGTCGTTAAGCATCTGCCTTCAGCTCAGGTCACGATCCCACAGTCCTGGGACTGAGTCCCGTATGGGGCTCCTCGCTCAGCCGGGAGCCTGCTTCTCCCTCTGCCTACAGCTCTCCCTGCTTGTGCTCTCTATCTCTCTATCCCCCTCTCTGACAATCCCCCTCTCTGACAATTGAATAAATAAAATCTTTTAAAATAAATAAATAAAATAAAATCTGAAGGTCCACCATTTTGCCCCAGGAAGCACACACACAGCAACAGGACTGGAGATGGGAAATACAAAATTTCTGTGCGGGGAACTGTCTGGGCTCCACCGTGGGGCATAGTGGATAAAGCAAAGGATACGGAGTCTGAAGCCCTGTTGATTCCCACATGGCCTTAGGCAAGGCGCTTATCCTCTTCCAGCTTCTGTATTCAATCCACAAGATATTCTAGAAATATCTACCTCACTGGGAGATATGTTAAAAAAGCATCTGTAACATACACCAAATTCAGTTCTTTCTTTTCTTCCTCCTCTGTGTTCCCATAGCATGTGATACACGTTTTAGTAGGGCTTCTGTGTTCTAGTTATGTGTCTCCCCAGGCTGGAGGCTGTTGGAGCACAAGGTAAGGCCCTGGCGAACTGGCTTCCCCTTCAGCACCTCCTCTATGTCAGGTTCACACTCAAATGTGTGAACGATAAAGTCTCAGGCTGAAGCCAAGTTACAGGAATCGTGTCTGGAAGGCCGTGCCATTTTTCCAGCTCTCCACAGCTGTGTTCACGCTGTCTTCAGCCTGGACTGCCTGCCACACTCAAACTCACCCACACCCCTCCTTTGCTCACCCAACCCCATCCCTGGCTGGAGAAAATCTAGTCACTCTCCAGTAATCTTCTTAAGGAGTGGCATACCAGAATAACTAATCAGTTGTGGAGTCAAATCCTGTCTCTACCACACCCTACCCAGGACCCTGGGTAATTTTTGCAATCTTGTTAATCTTCATTTTCCTAATCTATATAATGGACAGGAAAACACCTTTCTGTTTTGATATAAGATTTACATGCAAAAAAAAAAAATCTATGCAGAACCTTTAGTAGAATGCCAAACATGTAGCAAACAGTGGATTATATTTTTTTATAAAAAACATTCATTTCTGGTCTCTGGAGCTTGCCTTCCCAGGGACTCTGGTTGGTGAAGGCATATTTTAACAACTCTGGACAATTCTCCATTCTGCCACAAAATTCAGTCTTCTAGAGACTTAGCCCATATTATTATTAATATTATTATTAATAATATTATTCTCTATCTCAAGTCATTAATTTAGCAAACTTTTACTGGGCTCTTAATATTTGCCAGGTACTGTGCTAGATGCTGGAGCTACAAAGATTAGAGAATGCCTCTCACTGGAAAATTTATAGTATAGTGGGGAGCCAACGTCCAGCAGAAGTCTCCCCTGCCACACCTCAGGCTGGGTAGAAACCCCTGGTCTAGCTACCACAGCGCTCAGTTGCTGCCCTCTACCCTGAACGTACTGCATTGCATTGGGTTTTTATTTCAAACATGCGCTTGTCCCTGTTCTAAGTAATTTAATAATTTAATTCTCACAACAACCTTATGAAATAAGTACTGTCGTTATTCCCATTTAACAAATGAAGAAACTGAGGCACACTGTGATTAAGTAACTTGCTTAAGGTCTTGTAAACTTAATAAGGAGAGAGAGAAGCCAGGATCTGAAAACACACTTTCTGACTCCAGCTTTAAATGTTCCGTTTATTTTTCTGTTTCCTCTATTGGGATTTGAGGTTGAGTCTGTGCCAAATATCAATGAATATCTCCTGTACCCACCACGATACATAATACAACAGATAATCAATAATTTATTCATCAGATGAAAGAAAGAAGCCTGTAAATAAACAATTGCACACCAGTTTGATTACCAATATTTTCTAAGCATCAACACCGGGCAAATGCCTGCGGTGTGCGGAGGGAGCTCAAGGTTAATTAACAGTCGCACGCTCAGAAGTTTCAATAATCAGTGTTGACAATTGCGTTCCCCCGCCACCAGCAGCCTCTTTTCTCTGGCTCTGTTCCTTTCTTCTGAAATTCCTGCTCCACCTCTTCCTCTCCTCTGCCATCCTCTCCGTGGATTTAGCGTCCGGGCTTTCCCGGGCTCCGGCCGCCGGGAGAGGGTTAGTGCGTGGGAGCGCTCGGGCAGCGGTACGCATGCGCACTGGGGGCGGCGCACTGCGCATGCGGGAAGATGGCGGGCCTGGCGTCCTGAGAGCCGTGGGTCACCCTGTACTCTTCCCGTCTGCGTTGTAGCTCCCGAGATCGTGGAGCAGTGCCGCGTTCGTTCGCGGGCCGACCTAGGCAGTGGCGCCTCCGTGCAGGCTGCGGGCCCGGTTCGTGCTCGGCCCCTGGGACCCGGCGCGTTGGGGGCGGTGCCCGGCCGGAGCGGGAGAAGGCGGGAGAGCTCGCGGGGTGCGAGGCGAGGGACGGCTGGCTGGGCAGCATGAGTCAGCAGCGGCCGGCGCGGAAACTGCCCAGTCTGCTGGTGGACCCGGCGGAGGAGACGGTGCGCCGTCGGTGCCGCGACCCCATCAATGTGGAGGGCCTGCTGGTAAGCCCCGGGGATAGCCTGTGCTGGGAGCGCTGGAGCCCTGGCGTGGCGCGTGGTGGGGCGGGGGCGGCTCTCAGGTCCCGCAGCCTCTTCTCCTTCGCTGGGAAGCCAGACCCACCGCCCTCCGGGTCGTGAGTTTTCCCTGGGCCTGGTTCGGAGCGGGAACACCCGGTCTCCCTGGCTTTCCAGCTGCCCGTCCTGTGCTCTGAACCAGGCTGATCGGTCTTTCAGTTAAAACTTTCCTGTCTTCCTTTTTCAGCACTTGGTCCCAAATACGTCCGTTTTACTGGCTTTTACCTGGGGTTAGGGAGCGCTGTTGGAGAAAATTGCCCAATTTCGCATTTTTCTACCTCTCCTGGACCCTCGCTGTATTTCTGCAACTTACTTGTGTTTGTCTTCGTCCTCCTCTCCCATTCTTTTACTTGGCTGTAGCCATTTAAAACCCAACACTACATTACCCACCCCACAGGCTGCCCATTCAGCAAATCGAGGAAGGTCGCGATCCCTCCCTGCGTAAGGTTAGTTTCCTCTATTCTTGTTTTAGATTAGATGCAATATATTCTTGGTTCTCAGAGGCATTGATGAATCCATGATTTTCCATTTCTCCCTGTATTTTCTTTTCTGCTGGTTTCTTCCATAATAACGAAACATGAAGTTAATATTGCCCCGTCACCATAGTGGCTCAGTGCTCAAAAATAATTTATGAGCATAACCTCATTTAATTCCTGGTAGCAGTTCTGCGAGATTATTATTCTTGTTCTCCATTTGTCAGAATAGATTTGGAAGTGTTAAGTGGCTTGCCAGTGGTTAGATAGTACCTGGAAAAGCCTGGATTTAATCTCACCATGTCTGACCCCTGATGTTAAATTCTGGGCCGCTTCAACTGCATCCTAAATATTTCCTCACCTTAAAAGAGCCTTCCCTTAATTCTAGATACCCTGTCATCTGTATCTCTTCCCTCCAGACTTTTCCAGAAAATTGTTTGCTTTCACTGTGTCCATTGTCATTACATTGCCGGGCAGGGGACCTCTGCTCTCCGCACAGCTCTTCTAACCAAGTTTGCCAACAGCCTTGTCAGTTCCATAAGATGTTTCACCCCTTATCTCTAGTTTCCACACGACTGACCACTTGATTTTGTTAGAAACTCACCTTTGAATGGCTGTTTTGGCCATATATACTCGTGGTGCTCCATGTACTCATCTGGTCTCACCTTGCGCAAACTGCTCTTTCTCTCCGCATTTCTTACATGTTGGTGTTATTTTGGGTTTTCTTCTACTCTCTCTACATGAGCTTCATGTGGGATGTCATTCGCCACTCTTAGGACTTCTGATACTGTCTTTATCGGTACAGTCTGTGTTGGTAGTCTTAATCTTTGAGGCTTTGATAAAAGCCCTGAACTCTCAACTGTGGAAAAACCAGTTAATTTTGCACTTAACATCAGAAGATACACACATCCCTTGAAGTCTTAGATATTCTTATCTTCTTGGGCAGTTTCAGTTACTGTGTCATAACTCCTAGATCTATAAATCCAGCTCAGAGCTTTCCAACTGTCGCCTGACATTTCTTAGATTTCAAACTCCTATCCGTAATTGAATTCATTATCTTCTTGCCAAAGCCGGCAACAGCTTTGCTCTTATCTTTATAAATGGCGCCACACCCACCGTATTGCCTAAGCTAGTCGCTTGGGCATTATCCTTGCCTTTTCCCTTCTCCAAACTGACCCCCTCTGTCTTCCCGATCTAATGAAAATTAATCACCAATGCTTGGCGCTTCTAACCGTCTTTCAGATTGTTGCAGTGCTTTCCTGCTTCTGGTCTTGCCCCCAGACTTCTAGATACTCTTCACGTAGTAACTTTCATGTGGTCTTTTTAAAGCATGTTTCTGACCATGTCATTTGGCTTAAAGAATCCTAGTGCTTTCAGAACACAGTAGAAACTTCTTAATATAATCAGGTTCCTGGACTTATCTTTTTTTGAACTGCTTATAGTTGCTAGATTTCCGAATTTCCGTGTTCGTTTGGATCCCTTCATATTCATACCCCACCTTCCCCAAAAGCCCTTTTCCTTGTTACCTCCCCTGGTTTTCAGGTCTGGGTGTGTAGGTTCCTTGTCTGCCTTCCCTGACCTGTCAGGACTGGGTTAGGCGCTCCTTTTGTGCTCCGAGAGCACCCTGTGCTTACTTACCCTGTCTGCAGCCTGCGGCTCTTAGGTCCCTGAGCGCAGTGACTCTGTCCATTTCGCTGTTACATCCGCAGTGGTTTGGTGCCTCTCACAAAAACATTTGGCACGTAGTTACTGAATGACTGAAGTGGGTACTCGTACATGTTCGGATGTGTGTTTGTTTTCCTGCTTGTAAAATGGTGATTTAAACTGCCCTCGCAGTGTTTTTTAATTGGCCAGTGACTGGATATTTAATGAAGTGTGTTGCTATGCAAAGATCAGTCCACTGTCTAGTCATGTATTTGCCTGAGTGATTGATGTTCCCCCAGGTAAATGGCTTGAAAACTGGATTTTAGAGAAGGGAGGAAGTAGTATCAGTTGGCGGTGGAACTTAGTCTGCACATTGAAAAATGAGGAAAGTTTGAATGAGGAGAATGCAGACTCCTTGGACAGAGGTCTGTTTCCGAAGGGCTCCTAAGGGAATATGACTCCCCAAAATAGGCCGGCAGAACAGAGAGACATCTGTATAGAGAGATGTTTCACCAACTTAGAGGCAGTGCTTAAGGTTTTAGTCCCTAACACTGACCTAGTGTTCTGTCCTATGTCCTTTAAGATCTCAAATTATAATTTATTCTGCGGTCTTCAGATGCGGGACTCAGAACAGTCGTAAAATTGCTTCCATTGTGCAGACTTGCTTGTCAGGAGCTGCTGGTTCCTGGAGAGCTGTGTGCGTTGAGATCGTACTGATTTTCAGTCTGGCGGCCTCTGTCTTCTCCATGCACTCCCCAGCGGAGATGCAGACAGGCTAGGTATCAAGCCTGAACCAGTAGGGGCCCAGAACCAGTTGGACGATTGAAAGGGAAAGGTCTTAGGTAGTCCATTCTTGAGGTTTCTCTCCTACTGAGCTCTCCCTTGGCATCCCTCAAGGGATTTACCCGAGAGTAACCTCCCCGTGAGACTCCTGGAAAGGACTGAAGACCGTGTCAGCTTCCCCAGTGGTGGGTCGTCAGCACTAGAAGCAGCATCTGTGCTGGCACCCGGGCAGGTTAGTCCCATAGATATTGGAGGACTACTATCCTCACAATGCTGAAAAGGTCAAAAATAAGTGTCCTGCACAGGCACCACTTTGAAAAGGCCTCTGTTGGCCTAACCTGCGACAATCTGAGTCTCACAATAACAGATTTCATACTCGGAGAATAAAATAAGCATCCAGGCTCCGCGGATGGAGGTCTTCAAGTACAGCCCGTCCAGCTCCTCCAGATCTTTAGACACGTGACACTAAAAAGACCATTATCTGACCCCCTCCTCCTCCCCTCCCCACAGCACAGCCAGCACACACTAGTGCGACAGACCTGATACCTGCTCTAGACATTCCTGTTCCTAAAGGAGGAAATGGGAGTCACAGGGAAGTAATGGTCCGGAGTAGTTCTGAAAATCCGCTTGCTAAGTGCTAGAAATTTCTTGGTTAGGTCTCAGGGAACAATTCTCTGTGCTGCCAGCTCTACCCTCTGGGCTGTTGGTTCCACTGTCTTCCTTTCTTCCTCATGAAAGGAAATCCCTATTTGTAGCTGAG
The DNA here is from genome assembly GCF_002288905.1 of Enhydra lutris kenyoni. NCBI lineage: Eukaryota > Metazoa > Chordata > Mammalia > Carnivora > Mustelidae > Enhydra > Enhydra lutris. The sequence goes on from NW_019154119.1 coordinate 14,897,621, forward strand.
TAATTTTATCAGCCTGCTTCCTGGCAGTAGAACTTTGGGTATTGAGTAACCTTTTTCAATTTAAACAGTGTCTCCTTTCATCCAAGCTGACAGTGTTTTTGCTGATAGAATTCTCTCGGAAACCGTGTGGACCTTCTGTGAATCCTGTTGTGGCTCAGCAGACAAGCATCCCACCTCTCTTCTGGCTGAACCCTTCTCCGCCTTGGGCTCCTGTTGGAGTGGCTGGTGGACAGGGCCCTGGGGCTTCATCGAGGCCCTGGCTGAGACTTAGAGGATCTGTGGGGTTCATCCTTCATCTCCGTCAAGGCCTCTTGTGTGACTGCACAGCACTCTGAGGCAGCATCTTTGATTCACCTGAGGTCTTCTCCAGAGGCTGTGCAGTCACACCCTGTCAGCTTCTTTTTTTTTTTTCCTCCAGTTTTTATTTATTTATTTATTTATTTTTTTGAAAGAGAGGGTAAGGGGGAGGGGGACGGGTAGAGGGTGAGAGAGAATCTCAAGCAGGCTCCACACCCAGCGAAGAGCCTGACTTGGGGCTCAGTCTCACGACCCTGAGATCATGACCTGAGCCGAAATCAAGACCCGGACACTTAACCGACTGAGTCACCCGGGCGCCCTTCACCATCATCTTTAGAGTACACCTTTGATTTGGTCTTTCTCAGGTGTCCTTTCTTAATTTGAGCTTCTGGAGAAGCTGGGAGTTTTTTTAAGATTTTATTTGAGAGCAAGCGAGCGAGCTGGGGCGGGGGGGTGCAGAGGGAGAAGCAGACTCCGCACTGAGTGGGGAGCCCAGTGTGGGGCTCGATCCTGGGACTCTGGGTTCATGACCTGAGCTGAAGGCAGACGCTTATCCAAATGAGCCACCCAGGTGCCTCAAGGCTGGGAATTTTAAAGTCTTTAAATCCTGGCTCCTTTTTGTTTAAAAATCCCTTTCTTGAGTTCTCCCTCACACATTTACTGTAGGCTGCAGAGAGAAACCAGGTGCCGCAGTCAACTTGGTGTGGAAATCTCAGGTTACCTGAGCCATGACTGTCAAGTTCCCGCATTAACTGCAGACGACGGTGTTGCTAAGGGTTCTCTCCGAACACAGCAGACATCTGCTTTCTTCTGCTTTCTAGTAGCATGATCCTCTCTTCCTTTTGAACCTTCCCTGGAGTGCCCTCAAAGTCCAGGTTTTACTGAGTGTTTCTTTAGAGACTGCTGAGTTAGCACAGACTTGTTGGTAATTATTTGGTGGTCGTATAAGGGAACATCCTTGAGGCACATGCTGAGTTCCGTAGGGGTCTGCCGTTTACCCTCAGGTGATTTCAAGGGAAAGAATTACATGTGTATAGAGAAATGATAGAGCAAATGTCATAAAGCATTAGTACGTGGGGGATTTGGATGAAGGGTGTGTAGCAATTCTTAGTGCTGCTTGTGTCCCTTTCGTGAAGGCTGAGATTATTTCAAAATAAAAAGAAAGTGGGTATCCCTGAGAGGAGCATACGCAGTCAATCTCCTTTTGAGAGGGGCCTTGATGGCTCCTCACCTTGAGTGGGAGCTGCCTCTGTTCCATCTCCTGTTTGCACTTGCGGGTTCGTACCGGGGTCCGTACCAGAGTGGAGAGCCTTGCTGGCTTCCCTCCAGGGGTGAGGTGCGCTGCTCTGATCCAGTGGACCTAAGTGACATGGGCCAAGTGCACGGATAGCATTTAAGTTTCTTTTTTTTTTTTCTTCTCCCTAATAGCTCACTAACGTTTCTGTGAGGAAACCTTTATTCTGATTTTTTTTTCCCAGATTTTATGTATTCATTTTATTTATTTATTTATTTTAAAGATTTTATTTATTTATTTGACAGAGATGACAAGCAGGCAGAGAGAGAGAGAGAGGAAGAGAAGCAGGCCTCCTGCCGAGCAGAGAGCCCGATGCGGGGCTCGATCCCAGGACCTCGGGACCATGACCTGAGCCGAAAGCAGAGGCTTTAACCCACTGAGCCACCCAGGCGCCCCTGTATTCATTTTAGAGAGAGAGAGAGTGAGTGCAGGTGGGGGGTGGAGCGGCAGAAGGAGAGGGAGAAGCAGACTCCCCCGCTGAGCAGGGAGCCCAATGTAGTACTAGATCCCAGGACTCTGAGACCATGACCTGAGCGAAGGCAGATGCCTAACTGACTGAAGTACCCAGGCACTCCCATTTATTCTGATTTTAAAGTCACTTAAAAAGGAGTCTTGTCTAGTTCTTTCTACTCCCAGAAAAGCTCCTGGCCTATTTGTTGAATGCCGTTTACCAAAGTTAAAGTAGCAGGAAAGGCTTGCCAGGTGCCAGGCTGATCTAGCAAGAGGATGCATGTGGTGTTAGAGCACAGAAAATGACACCTGATAATCTCTCGGGGATCTGTATTCATGGTGTACACAGGAGGGAGTCTTCACCCTGTGTCCTTGTGTCTTACATACTCACCGTTTCAGAGTTCTGAGTTACTTCACAGTTGAAGTTATCTGCAACAAGATCCTATTTCAACTTCCCATGTTAACAGATATTTACCAAGTGCTTGAATGTACCAGGTGCTCTTCTGGTTCAAAATGCAAAATGATAATAGTCTCTTAGGGTTGCATAGGATTTTACAATTGACACAATTTCTTTTTTAATCTTCACAGTAGCTCAGAAAATGGGCAATAAAATGATATCAACACACTGTGTTACAGATCAAGGCCAGGATCTCTCAGCGTCTAGGAAGTCGGGTGGCTGGTAGTCCCAAACCGCCGTCTTAAGCCAAGTACTATTTTGAATACAAAGGAGATGAATGTGTCATTACTCTGGACACTTGGGAAATCTCCGGTATTGTTCACCCATAGGATTTACACGTACTGGGATCTGCCCCGGAGGGGCCAGGATACTGCTGGGACTCTTCCAAGATAAAGAGATCATGTTTTCATATTCAAAAGGTAAAAAAAAAAAAAAGGGGGGGGTTGCCCATTGGACTCTGATTTCCCACAGCTCTTGATGTAGACAGCATGCCGTGCGGCTGCATTTATGGCAAAGTGTGTGGGAAAGCAAGCTGTCCTTGCTCCTGTTGTTACAGCTGTTGTGGTACCATCCCCGTGCCAGCCTGTGAATGGCAGCGGTCTCGATAAGGGGATGAGAGAGCGGGGAGTACAGAGCCGAGGGGATGCCCTTCTGGAATATGCAGCGAGCAGATGGCGAGGCGGCCACTTAGGGTACCCTTAAGTGCTTGTATGTAGGCTTTGGCCCTGCTGCTCTAAATTAAGAACAGAAGTCTATTTGTGGCAAAGCACCTATGAGCCCTGCTATAGTTAACCCTTTCTGTGTACTTTTTTAAAGGAACATACAACAATTTAGGATATTTATTTATGTGTGTTTCGAATCAATATATGAGGATGGATTCTTTCACATATAAGAGTCCTGCTAGTAAATTCTGTCTCCTGCAATATTAGTAGAAAGGTTAAATGTAAAAATAAACATGACCACGGGTCACGTTCATCTGTGTCTGACTTTAACAGGACTGCCCTTCACCGGTTCACTGGTGGTTCCGTGTTGGCAAGTCACTGTTGTTCGGGAGAGCTCGTCAGGCATAGTCTCTGCCCCCAAGACAGGCCTTCCCAACTCTGGTTTCGCACACCCCAGCAGGTCTGCTTTTCCTTTACATTCTAACAACTAAGCTAATTCTACAGCGGAATTCTATTTCAGTAGAATTATTCCATATCAAGTTAATTTGCTAGTAGATGCTATAATTTTGTCATAGATGATAGAGAAATCATTGTGCCAAGGATTTGCTGACACTGAGATAAAGAGCTTCTGAGCTGCTCCCCTTGCCTTTAGACGTCCCCATCCCCCAGTCCTCTTACTCTATTGCTTCCGTACTCACATTCATAAACCATGAGTTTGGGTGTGTCATATTCTTGTTCAGGAATCTGCGGTGATCCTCCACGGGTTTTGACAGGAAGTCCAAACTGTGTAGCGGGACTTCCGTGATCTCTCTGTTGAGTCTGGTTCAGCATGTCTTTCCAACCTCAGTGTCAAGTTAGTCTTGTCCTCACCACACAGGTGGGTCTTCCAAAGGTGCCACGCATTTGTATTTTCATGCCTTTGTTTGTTTCATTTCCTGCACTAGGAATCGTATCTTCTTCCTCTTTCTTGAAGTTCTCACGGGTTTGGGCAGTATCAGGCTTCTCCTTGAAGGCTCAACTGGAAATCCCCTTACCTGTGCATCCTGTGATATCCTTCCCTGGGTGCACCTGTAGTACTCCCGTCGATTCTTCTCTTAGAGCTCCTTGTGGAGTTCACCTATCCCAGGGCTACTGCCAGTTTCGGGGCCAGATTTTTCACTTAGGCAAGAGCTAAACCTGATCACGGCCTGTCTGGAGGCACCTGTCATTGTGCTTTGTTGTAAGCATGAGGCTGATACAGGTTTCTGTTAACCTGGTTTTTTAAAAAGGTTTTATTTATTTTCTGCAAAAATGATTTTTAAATGTATTACAAATGTTTTACTACCAGTTAATGTAAAGTTTCATAGCTTCAAAATACCTGATAAGATGGTGAGCATTGGGAGTAGAGCTGCTTCTCCTTTCCTGGTTGTTTGAAGAATTTAAAAGAAGGTTTTGTTTTTTTTTTTTTAATTACTCTAATACCAACATTTCTAGTTAAGTAGTGTGTGTCATTTTCCATTATCAGAAGTGCTGCTGTTTTTCCATTAATTATAACAGGAATGCATGCCACCTATGAAAACTTATGAGCAATTTTTTTAGGAGCCACTTACACTAAAATAGCAAGGGGTGAACATTTGCTAGTTTAGAGGAATCTGCCCCGTCTACTGCGCTTTCCAGAGCCAGAGACAGTGTCCTAATCTTCGTTCTATTCCTTTTTTATCCTCAGTAGCTGAGACGGATGGTAAATTAGCGTCTGTCCGGTAGTAACTTCTCATTTATATCTCTCACCTACCCCTGTCTATAACTACCCCTCTGTACTCACGGCCTGCGCAGCGTTAGGAACGTCACTCTGAGTGCTGTCAGTTGTGAGCTCGGAGTACATACAGTATGCAGGAAAGACTGCCTTTCCCCCAACTGAATTATTACCCCAGGGTGAAAAAAAAAAAAACCCTCATGTTATCCAGGAAATGCTTTTCATTTGCTTTTGCTCATTTTGCATTATTGTCTTTAAATTACTAATTTAAATTTCTGTATTTTCTTTTTTCCAGCCATCAAAAATAAGGATTAATTTAGAAGATAATGTACAGTATGTCTCCATGAGAAGTAAGTTGATCCTGAATAGGTTTTAAGTTTTTTAGTTTGAGCTTCATATGATTTAAATGATGTATTTTAAATGTACATAAATTGATGGGAAACTTAAGTAAACTTAAGTAAACTTAAGAAACTTAAGTAAACTTAAGTAAAAGTTGAGGTTGTGGGCTCAATAATGTACACAAACACTGGCTGATTCTTTGTTGCTTTTAGAAATCATTTTTAAAATGGAGTGGTCTATGTTTAAGGATATTTTTCTCAAAATTCTGTGAGATCAGTTACTTGCTGCCATCAGCAGAATTGAAGGCGGTTGATAATAGGACAAACTGCCTTTGGTCCTCCAGACTTCCTTTGATTCCCTTTGCTCTCTCCCCTTCCTGCCATGGACCAGTGTGCAGAGTCATGGAAAGGAGATGGAGTACCAACTGCTGTGGTTCCCATCCTTCTGGAAATTGTTACCATAGATAGACCCACCCCTGACTTCCCCTTAATTTGGTCCTAACCACAAGGAATAGATCATGCCTAGATCCATATGTAGATCTTAATATCAGCCCTGAATTTCTTCTCAGCCCCTGCCGCAGTCTCACGCATAGCTGGTCCCCAGGTTTGGTCAGTTTTCCATTGGATGTGTGTCCTCTGACCATCACCACCACCCCGCGGTATTGTCTAACACACACTGAGCTTGTACAGTGCGAGCTGTGTTAAGCTCTTTGCATGAATTATCTCAACAACCTTTAAAATACAAATGTGGATTATTACTCATTTTTTTATAGATGAATAAACTGAGGCCTCAGTCAGGATTCACCCCACACCTCTCAGACTCAAGCCCCTCGTCTCAACCTCTAGCTGGGTCTGCTGCGTCCAGTGTGGGCCCTCACGCCCTCTCCAGCTGACGCGGCGCACAGCCTCCGCAGTAGCTTGTCTGCTCTCAGGCTCTAGCACCCTGCTGCCCGTGGGATTTTCCTAACAGTCCTGGGATTGGGATCTCACTCAACCTAGAATTCTTCTACAATGTTCTATTGCAAATAGAGAAAACCCTGACTCCTCATTTATTTGGTTTTATTTACTTGCATTAAATTTATAAGCCACCTCATAATCCTTAAACGAAACAAGGCAGTAGACAATGGCTGGACAGAAAGGGCGCTTACACCAGGTGTCTCTGCCAGCTGCAGGCTCCCTGAACCCACCCGTTCTCAACCATGGGTTTGTCTCATTAAGCCCCTGCCCTCTGTCAGGGGAGAAGCGCTTTCTCTCCACCTTTCTGCCCTCGCCCACTCACCCCCTTCAGGAAGATTTCCTTACTCCCACTGCAGTCAGGTTCCAGCTCTTCTCAGGGAGCTCAGATGCCGCACTTGGCACTGACCTCAGGACATTGTGATGGCGTTCCGTACTAGATCAGGGAACAGCTTTGTCGGAAATCCGTACTAGATCAGGAAACAGCTTTGTCGGAAATCCGTACTAGATCAGGGAACAGCTTTGTTTGAAAACCTTTTGAATCGTGGTTGTATTCTGTCAGCAACTGTCAGGTTACATGTTTTCAGTTAATACCTGTCTCAAGTCACTTTCTAAAGTGACTAACACGGTGGGAATATACTTAACCCTGAGCTTGTAAGACCCTGTCGTGTCAGCAGTTAGGGCGATTAGATGTGTGCTTTTTCAAGTTAGAATTTCTCCGTTGTAGTCTGCCAAGCTTTTTTGTAGGATGGTGACTTTCTTGTAATTAAACATCATTTTAATTCCTGTTTATTCCTGTTTGATCATTAAGTGTAGGAGTGGGCTCCACAGATAAGACATGTGCATTATAAAATACGTACTTGTGTTCTTGGAGTAGCCACCAGTGGGCTTTAAACTGAATGTGACATTGTAGAGTTTCTGGATACAGGAATTTCCTGATTGAAGACAAGATGAATATTTCTTTTGACACATACTCATTGTTGTATGCTGTGAAAGTAAAAAAAAGGAGAGATCATATAGCTCACACCAAAAGGACAGCTGGGTTATTTGTAAAATTATTTACTCCACACACCAAACCATAAGAACTTGTTTTTTAATATCAAGTTGGGAAAGGTGAAAGGAATACTAATACTCCATTCAGGCAAACACGTGAGCTGAGCCCCTCTCTCATACACTGTGTAAAATTGATAGAAACCCCACCTGGAAAGCAGGTTGAGCAGGACAGCCATTCCTTAAAATACCCTTTTACCTGTCAATTCAAAATCGGGGAACTTAACTAAAGGAAACAGAGATGCACACAAAATTTAGCTGCAGGGAGATGTCCTAAAGTATCGGGCAAAATAGCAAAGTTGGAGACAGTCAAAATTCCAGTATTGGGGTAAGTTTAGCCAGTATCCATGCAGTTAAATATTATGCAGCCCTTAAGAATAATGTTGAAATACATTTGTTGCCAAGTGAGGCTGTTCACAGCATTGAATTAAAGCAGCCTGTTATTTTTGTTTTTAAAAAGTTACGTGTACATACTGGGTATTTACTCTAAAGGTACAAATGTAGTGATCCGAAGGGCCACGTGCACCCGAATGTTTATAGCAGCAATGTCCACAGTAGCCAAACTGTGGAAAGAACCTAGATGTCCATCCACAGATGAATGGATAAAGAAGATGTGGTATATATCTATAATGGAATATTATGCAGCCATCAAAAGAAATGAAATCTTGCCATTTGCCACGATGTGGATGGAACTAGAGGGTATTATGTTTAGCAAAATAAGTCTATCAGAGAAAAACAATTATCATATGATCTCCCTGATATGAGGAAGTTGAGAGGCAATGTGGGGGGCTTGGGGGGTAGGAAAGGAATAAATGAAACAAGATGGGATGGGGGGGGAGACAAACCATAAGAGACTCTTAATCTCACAAAACAAACAGGGTTGCTGGGGTAGGGGA
>NW_019154119.1:14905850-15024493 GCF_002288905.1 Enhydra lutris kenyoni
TTGAGAGGCAATGTGGGGGGCTTGGGGGGTAGGAAAGGAATAAATGAAACAAGATGGGATGGGGGGGGAGACAAACCATAAGAGACTCTTAATCTCACAAAACAAACAGGGTTGCTGGGGGGAGGGGGGCAGGGAGAGGGTGGTGGGGTTAGGGACATGGGGGAAGGTATGTGCTATGGTGAGTGCTGTGAAGTATGTAAGCCTGGTGATTCACAGACCTGTGCCCCTGGGGCTAATAATACATTATATGTTAATAAAAAAAATTAAAAATTATTAAAAAGAAAGTTACGTGTATATATTGACACGTGTGTCTGTGTCCTGAGGGGACAGGGTGTGTATGAAAATCCAAAATCATCATAGTGGATGAAGGAGGGAGGCAATTAAAGAGATTTTCCCCCCTTCATTTGCTTATCTGTTAATATAGGCTAGTGCATATTTAAAAAAAATAGAGATGCCACTTTCCTCAAGATGTGGTCTAATGTTTTAATAGAAGACTAATTTGAGCTCTTTCAGAAACTTCCAGCGGGGTTACACTGTGACATGCGTAGGAACAGTTTAAGTGTTAAGAAGAAAAAGACAAGTCTTTGCCTTTGTTTTATAAAGAATTTCTTAACTGGAACGCCCAATAAGAAATTTAATCTTAAGAACCATTTCTAACCCTATTCCTGAGAGTCGTATGGGTAGAAATGCAAACTCTTGACCCTGGGTTAGATAAGATGCCACGGACTCCTACAGATTCCCACGGCCAGGGGAGTTGGCTGCATATGTCAGATCCTCTAGCACTAAAGTCTCTGTTTGCCTGAGATAGGCTGCTCCATTTTTATCCAGTGTGAGCAGTCTGTTTCATAAAAATTAGCCATGATGTGTTCAGTGTGTGGAATTTCTGTAGGTGTCTGTGCCTACTGAGGAAATAGATTACTTTTCTTAATGAGCTGAGAAAGAAGTGCTATTGAGAATTTTATAAATTTGTTTGTTTTGTTTCCCAGAAGCTCTAAAAGTGAAGAGACCTCGTTTTGATGTATCTCTGGTTTATTTAACTCGAAAATTTATGGATCTTGTCAGATCTGCTCCTGGGGGTATTCTGGACTTAAACAAGGTTGCCACAAAACTGGGAGTGCGGAAACGAAGAGTGTATGACATCACCAATGTTTTAGATGGAATCGCTCTGGTTGAAAAAAAGTCTAAGAACCATATTCGATGGATGTGAGTTGGTTTTGAACTTCTCCTGGCTTCCCCCGCTCCCCTTAAGTGACAACACTATGCTTAAAACAGATTAGGTAGCAGCAGTGTTTTGACAGGACAAAACAAAGTAAAAGATGGCTTCTTGTTAGGAAAGGATTCTATAAAAATTTTATGTTATCATGTTATCCCACAAGGTACATATTTTTTTCCCTATTTAGGACTAAATGAAAGCCATAGACCTAGAATAGCATTCAGATATTATGGAAAAGTTGAATGGAATAATGATTAATTTTAGGAGTTTTGCTTTTCAAGATCAAAAGAAGGGGACGTCTGATTGTTAGGAGATTTTTTTTTCCCCAGTGATGATTGATATCAGGAGGAAATTAGTTAAGGCTGTAAAACAGTGTAACAAACACTTAGAGGCCTCCCGCCCCAGGGGTTGTAATTCATTTTTCTGGGGCAAAGGCAGGAACCTAATCTACATTCTTAATTACCCGAGATGATTATGAGTCAGAAAGGCATGGGTCACATACTACCCTGAATATAAAGAACAATCAGTAGACAGTGTCTAAACGGCCACTGCTAGGGGCGTCTTGGTGGCTCAGTCACTTAAGTGTCCACCTCTTGATTTCGGCTCAGGTCATGATCTCAGGGTGGTGAGATCGAGCTCGGCACGGAGCGTGGAAGCCTCCTTAAGATTCTGTCTCCCCCCTCCCCACTCGTGCATGTGCTCTCGCTCACTCATTCTCTCTTAAAAAACAAAAAAGTTGCCACAGACTTCATGTTTGATTAGGGAGGATCGTGGAAAAAAGATCTTCTGATACAGATGCAGTTACTCTACAGGTGTGTGTGTGCATGTGTGCCTAAGAAGACAGCTGTTTGTGTTTACAATAGGCAAATCTTGTGGATCAGTAAGAAACAGTTGCAGCGCATACGTACATATAAATACATTTCGTTATAGGCAAATGAAAAATCTGCCAACAAAGATCATGAAATGGCTCTAAATAATGAACTTTGCTGGTAGAGGAAAGTGGTTCCTAAAGGAAGTTATTTTTTTCAATAGTACAGAAATGCAGATTGAGTTCTAATTTGAACATGTTTGCTAAATAACATTAACACTTTCAGGGTTAACATCAGATTGCATTCTGAATCAGTAATTGGAACAGATTTGAAAACTAGTAAACCAAAGGTAAAGTGGTCACAGCATTTTTCCTCTTTATTTTCCATAAAGAAGAAAAAAAAATATCAGTGGCTTGGTTCATATCATACCAGTATGACATGGTAGGTAGTAATAACTAAAAAAAAAAAAAAGGTGTCTTTTAAGAGTAATGAATATAATCATTACATTCACATAGAACCAAGTAGAATATGCACATGAGGGAAAAATACTCAGAATTTTAGCAAAACTATCATTTTAGTCTGTATTCCTTATTTTTCATAGGGGACTAAAAGTTTATAACTTACTAAAAGTCCTGCTTAGATTGTAGAGCTGAGGCTTAACAGTGTTATTGACTCTTGGTCTGTGCTCAGTGAAGTCCATCAGCTTTGCTTACTACCCCTAATTTCCATAGAGTTATAATGGTTTCTTGGGTTTTTTCAATCCCTGTGTAAGAGACTAGAAATGGGGGCGCCTGAGTGGCTCAGCGGGTTAAAGCCGCTGCCTTCAGCTCAGGTCATGACCCCAGGGTCCTGGGATCGAGCCCCGCATCAGGCTCTCTGCTCAGCGGGGAGCCTGCTTCCTCCTCTCTGCCTGCCTCTCCACCGGCTTGTGCTGTCTGTCAAATAAATAAAATCTTTAAAAAAAGAGAGAGAGACTAGAAATGGGGACAAAAACCAGTTTATGTATAGGAAGAGTAATGGTTGTCTAGAGTAGAAGGAGGTTCCGGGTGACATTAAGTACCTCGCTTTGTCAATTCATAAAATACCTGGTGTCACCGTTTGGAGAAGTTCCAGTAATCTGACTTGTATTCTCTGTAATCTCCTAGATGTTACTGACGGTGAGTTTTTTGTTTTTTAATACCTTTCTTTTAAAGAGGATCTGATCTTAGCAACTTTGGAGCTGTGCCCCAACAGAAGAAGCTGCAGGAGGAACTTTCTGACTTGTCAGCAATGGAAGATGCTTTGGATGAGTTAATTAAGGATTGCGCTCAGCAGCTGTTTGAGCTAACAGACAACAAAGAAAATGAACGATATCCTTTAACTCTGTCTTTTTTTTAACGTTTTATTTAAATTCAATTTAATTAACATAGGCTGTGTCATTAGTTTCAGAGGTAGAGTTCAGTGATTCCTTAGTTACATACAATACCCAGTGCTCATTATATCAAGTGTCTCCTTAATACCCATCCCCCAGCTTCCCCATCCCCCCCCAACCCCGCCTCCACCAACCCTGTTTGTTAACTGTCGTTTTTTTTTTTTTTAAATTTCTCCTTCCAAAGCAGGTTATTTTAAATAGTAGGGTCAACTTGGGGATTTAAGTAATATATTCAAATATTCAAAATACAAAATCAGACTGTTAGAAGTTTTAAAAGCCAGTAAAGGTTTAATCGTGTAGCCTCAGACGTGCACAAGTAATTGCCTTTTGCTTCTTTATTTGCTGTTGGTTCAGGTTAAATGCTGCCTCATGACCATGTACCAACATCCATGTTTGCATTTAAAATAAAAATAGTGGCGCGTTCTTGTTTGTTTTCTTAGAATGCTGTAAAGATAGTAAAATCTCTCTTGGTGTTTGTGAAATGCAGGTTTTCCCTAATTTGTGACCTAGAGTTTATTTCTTTTTTTCTTTTTTTCTTTTTTTTTTTTTTTGGTCAGAGAGAGTGAGCACAGGCAGACAGAATGGCAGGCAGAGGCAGAGGGAGAAGCAGGCTTCCTGCTGAGCAAGGAGCCCGATGTGGGACTCGATCCCAGGACGCCGGGATCATGACCTGAGCCGAAGGCAGCCGCTTAACCAACCGAGCCACCCAGGTGTCCCTAGAGTTTATTTCCGAAACGGAATAAAATTGTCATTGAAACGGCACTTGCACTGCCGCTCTGGCCCATGGAGACTGGTAGAGCTGGCTGTGCCTCTGGGCCCCGCAGGGGAGACCAGTCTTTGGTGGCGATCTTCTGGGTCTCCCGGGTCTCCTGGGCCCATCTGCTGCTCCACTTTCACTGCCTCTGTGAGCCAGCACCGATCCTCAGCGGTTCATGCTTCAGGCTTAAACTCCTCTATTTCCATAGTCCGGTTACTGGAAGGAAAGTAAATACTATTCCTCTACCCAAAAATCTGTAAGCAAGAAGTGTCGGGAAAACCCAGTAAATGACGTAATTGGTAAAATTTCAGGCAATACCGTAAAACAAAATGAAAAAATTCACGTACTGAGATGGAAAAGCATTTGGTATGTGAGAAACCCCACGAGTACATGATGGCCATGAAACACTGGTTCTCCAAGTTGTCTTCACTCTTTTACAGAATGTTTTTTCCTCCTCGTATTTTAGGAGGTTGTCGTCAACACTGAGTATTTTGTCCCCAGAGCTTCTCATAACGTGATCTAGCAGTGAGTGGGGAATGGGGGCAGGGAGTAAACAGCGACACTGGAGTGGTTTCATGTGCGTCATTACTGTTTTTCCCCAGATACTGTTAAAATCATGACACTAGAGTTTAAAGGGCTGCTTCAAGTTACAAGTATTGTAAAACACTTTGTAAAGTCTTAGGAATTAATAATTATATATGAATTAATGTTTTACCAATTGCTTTCCTTAATTGTGAGCTTGTATCCCATAAAAACTACAGGGATTCTAACGTTACACTTGTATGCATGTATTATAAGAGAGAAATTATCTCCTCAGTAAGTAGCATTCTGCTTAGGCCCTTGACTGATGTTCACGCTAGCGTATGTGACGTATCAGGATATCCACAGCATCCAGGCCTTCCACGAACAGATTGTTATTGCCGTGAAAGCTCCGGCAGAAACCAGATTGGACGTGCCAGCTCCCAGGGAAGTAGGTATCCCTGCGTTTCTAAGAGGATTTTTTTAAAAGTGGGAGGCAGGTCCGCGGCTTAGGCTGTGTTCTGTCACGGTCGTCGAAACTCCATCACTCAGTAACCACCACGTGCATGTTAGTTGCCTGCCTGATACCGCTGCAGGCACTTGACGCATTTTAACTTGTTTCAAATACAGAGCAAATGGACTAGTCCTTATCTTCTTAGAGGGGAGGAGTCGGAAGCACAGAGAAAGATAGCTTTCTCGTGATCACACAGTAAGTGAAGCACCAGAATTCACACCCAGAGAGCATGGCTTCAGAGTTTGTGTTTAACTGTCGTACCGTGCACGTGCCACACTCAAAGGCACCCCAGTGCCTGTGTCAGCCTGTAGCAGATGACGGCACACTGTAGTGCCTCTTAGAGGACTCCCCAAGAATTGGCCTCATTGTTGAAGTTCCGGAAGTACAGTGTGCTGTCAGCGATGGCTCTGGGGAATTGACCCCAACCACGCCCATCAAAGACTAAAGAATAAACTAGAACATTAACCGGTACATTCAAAATAAAAAGTAAAATTACTGTGCGAATGAAAACACTCCTGCCAGCTGCTAGCACACTCTTTCCCTTTCAGGAAAGTTTGTATTGGAAGATAATTGTCATCAGAAGGTTGCTTGGGAAGGACGGAATCAGAACCAAGGAATGTGGCCTTCCTTGGGACAGATCATGAAGTGGTGACGGCCTGGTAGACCCATCGGGGTCCTCTGCATTGCCGTTGGACCCCCTCCCCCAGAGTGAGGAGTACTCTCCACTCATCTCTCCTTTCTCTCTTTTATCCCCAGTGCACCACTGTCCAAGTGAGCTCCCGTGTTGGTAATTCACAGTGCGTTGTAGTTCATTTAAAGGACAGCTTTTAATTCAGTCACGCTCAAGTTCTGACGTCTGGGTGACGTTTCCTCGTTATTTTATGTGGATTTGGATATATTCCAAGTTTCCTGAGTAACTGTTATACTTGATAGAAGTTGTTTGAGAGATGTTTAAACCTTTTTTTTTATAATTAACCACTCATCTTCCAACACATCCTTACTTTGGGACACCCATGGCGGCCCATGCTGCGGTGACTGATGAGGTTCTGGGTCCCCCTGTGCTGTGAGCTGCTTCAGGCTGTCGTTGCTAAATTCTGCTGAGTTTGTAGGTCATGCCCAAGACAGCCCAGTTCAGAGGCCAATGAACGTGGGCCCTGGGGGCAGCCACTCTCAGCCGGAAGTAAGTGGCAGTGGTAGACAGGCGCGTGGTGTTCGGGGCGTCCTGCCCCCACAGAGGTCCAGGGTGAGATCTGGGAGGCTTGAGCCAGGGTGGCTGGCCTGGCCTCAGGTCAGATCTGGCTGGCTAGATCTTTAGGTGTAGTCTCACGGGCACACAGCCACTTGTCCTTCTGCTTAGACATTGTGTCTGGCTGCTTTTCTTTCTGTAATGGCAAACTTACGTGGTGGTGACAGGGGTGTATGGCCCACGAAGCCAAAAATGTCTGCTGTCTCCCCCTTATGGGAAAGGCTGGTCAGCTCTGATTTGGTGGAATAGGGGGTCCTCAGTCGGCTGCCGGTTCTGAGCACCATAAGGGTTTGTTTTGTGTGGAGAGAAGTGTTGGATTGTGTAAGCTGCGCCATTCGAGCCAGACCCGGCCTGGCAGTGCAGAACCTGCGCAGGGACGCCCCTTCTCCGGCCTGCGTGTCTGGTCCTGGGAAACCGCAGAGAAGGTGACGTGAGCTTTTGAGACCTGATAAGCTGCGTCTCCTGGAGCCCTGTTGTGAGATCCCAGTGAGCTGTGGCGAGCAGGAGGCGGGGCACGGCGTCTGTACCTCGCCCGGCCTCACCGCGTGGAAGTGCAGAGAACAGACTGTGATACTTGAACCCTCTTCTAGTCAGAGAAACAAAGGAATCATTTATAACTAGAACTGTTCCTTGAGAATTTAGCATACATTGGTCCATTCCCAGGTTTCAGCTCATGCACACACACACACACAGAATTCAGCATAATTCTCAGTAGAAGCACCCTACTTCCTGATATCTTACAGAAAATAAGTATTTTAATTCCGAGTAAATTTAAAGCCTCAAAGCCAAAAGATGTGAATAATAATTGATAGTTTATATGCGGTTCTTCTGAGTATTTTGTATGTTGCTGAGGTGTGTTTTGTCTGGATCCTATCATCTGGCTTTTTCGTATGGACAGAGACCTTCCCGTCCGATACTGTGCTGCCTCTTCAGTGTTTCAAAGAGCTAAACACACCCTTAACCATTTGAGAGACTACAGGGGCTTTTAGACTTCTCGGTCATGCAAACACCGATTTTGGACTCTCAAGTACAGCCTCCTACAAGGCGTCAAGTCATTGAGTGGAGAAAGGCGGGCCCTCCAGTGTGGAGGTGTTCGCATCAGGGCCCTGCGGTCCTAGCTGGGTAACCCAGGAGCCAGGGCTGTGCCGTGAGTTGGCCAGCAGCTCAGTGGCCGAAGCCGGAGTGATGAAAGCCAAGTACGTGATTCTCTCAAGTACACGATAGAAAGAAAACCGCCTGAACTTAAATTTTCAGACGTAGCCCTTGAATTGAAACTTTGGAAGTTCTAGGAAGTCTTTGTCATCTAGTAAGACAACGTCGTTGGTGGACTCTCGCATTCATCCTGTGTGTCTTTTCTTAAGCTATTTTATGTGTCTTTTGCCAGGACTCGATCACAGTCCACATAAGGAGCACCAGAGGCCCCATCGACGTGTATTTGTGTGAAGTGGAGCAAGGCCACTCGGGCGGTAAAGCATCCGAAGGGGCGGGTGCCTCTTCCTCTACAGACAGGCCTCCGGAGCGCCCCGACAAAGGTAATTGTACCCATCTGGCCATCAGGGACGATCAAGAGTGTACTGGTTTTTTGAGATACAGATAGATACAGGCTCTGTGGCCTTACAGATATTTTTATACTTTCTAGCCACAAAATTGAGTTAAAGAATGACTAGGTCATTCTTAACTACAGTTTAGACTTTTTCTAAGAACTTAATAGTTAAATTCCATGTAGTTTTGATCTCAGAAACGAAGAATTACAGTGGGTGCCGAGGTGGCGCCCCTGGTGTGGTGTCCGGGTGGAGAAGGCCGTCTGCGTCCTCCAGCAGGTGCCGTCAGGGCGCGCCCGAGTCCGTGTCTCCTCTCGAGACTTCCAGCAGCCTCTGCCCTCGGCATCTTGGTACGGCTCTTGACCAGGGTCTTCAGCCTTTCTTTGAAGCGCTCGAATCCCACATTCTGTACCTGTCGACCTCTCAAACCCTCACTCAGGAGAATCTCCTTTGTGTTGTTTTGCAGAAGAAAATCCTCCACAGCAAAGTGAGGAATTGCTGGAAGTGAGCACCTGAGAGCGTTCTGGAATTCGCGGGCTGAGTCCTTGGGGCACTTCCTGTGGGGGTGAATTCTGCATCAGATTTGATCCTCAGCAATAAATCATCCATGAAATTCTCTGGTCCTGACAGCAGCATCAAGGCCAGTAGTGGCTTTGAGAAGCCCACTACTTCGATTACTGGATAATTATGGTTTCTGCATTTGAAGAAAACTCTTTTTATAATTATTCACTGTGTTTTGTCCGTGAAATGGACATCTTGCCTACTGAAATCACCTCACCATGGAGAGAATCACAAGAGACAGGCGGTCAGGACTGGAGCAGACAGTGCTTCGCAGACTCTGCCCTTTCCTTCGAGGATCACGTGCCATTGTCACAAAAGAAATCGCCTTACACGGGTTCCCGTCTGCAGTTAGCTGTTAAACGTTGGGCCGGTGTGTGCAGGCCTCTGAATGTGCTGCCTTTGTATATATCTGTATAATGTTTAGATTACTTATGTAATATGTCTAAGTCAAATTTTTCACCCTTGTACAGCCAAAATAATGTATATATGGAAAGTAACAGACAAATTCTCTAATTTCTGGGGTATCTATAACTTATTAGAATCCTCTGAATGGGGGTTAGAGGAAAGTTTTTTCCAAACTTCTACATGTAGAAGTATCATAAATATGCTATACATTTAAAGTTCATGGATTTAATTAAAGTATTTCAATATGGTTCCCAGTGCTGACATTGAAATCTGATACTTCTTGATTTCAAGCTCCCTACAGGGTTATTGTGTCTGAGCGGACTAGCACCATGCCCTAAAGCTTTAGGGACACGTATGGAAATACTGTCAGGGAATGGCTTAATTCATTGCAAGACATGAATTTAATCATGATGAAAATTGGAAACTATTTTAACCTTTTTGCAAGCAGATTTTGTAATATGTTTCTGTGTACAGCCTTGCTTTTCAATCAAAGGGGTTTGCTTTTTATGAGTTAGTTGTACCCTGCCCTCTCTCCAGCTCTGATCCCACATTCCCAAGTACCTAGCGCTCTCTACCTCATGGGTTAGTCACGTACCACTCTGTGCCTCAGTTTACTCAGTAGTTCACCGTTAGACTGTGAGCTCCTTGAGGGACTTTGTCTTAATCATTGTTATACCTAGCGCCTTGCCCCAAGCCTGGCACATCAGAAGTGCTCAATAAATATTTGAACAAATCCTCGAGTGAATGAGTGAGTGAATTGTAAAACCGGACTCACGATACTCGGCTTGTCTGCCGTCTGGGATTCTTGTCGGCATCATTCTGATTCCGATTTTGAGCTTCTCTTGTTTTCCGAGAGAGATTTGAAGCAACTTCAAACTAAGGCCATGTTAAAAAAGATTTTTAAAAGGGATCAAAAATCACAATCCTGAAAAATACTGCTAAGTGTCTAGGATTTGTTTACTCCGCGCTCTGCGGGGGAGGTCTCAGACGTCCGCTCGCACGTGCCGCCGAACCTGGAAGAGGAGGTGAGCCCAGCTCACGGGCAGGTAAGCCGGAGAAGACGAGAGGCCCGTGACCGTTAGGCTTCCGGGAAAACACAGATGAAGAAGCCTTCCCCGAACAGGAATAACGGGCCGGGAGAAAAGAAGACAGTGCCCCCAAACCAGCACAGGCAGCGTTACCAAAAGTGCCTGCGTCGCTTCTGGGCAACAGCTGGTTCCTTAGCTGTGTCATGTGACAGCTGGTCTACAGATTGTTCTGAAGGTGAAGGAGATCATGGAAGCGAAGGTCCTTTGTCACCTGAGACACATCCTATAAATGAACTCTCTTCGGGTGTTTGGTCTCTCACTGTTACAACCACTAAGGCAAGCGCTCTCCCCTCTGGCTCAGTGGCCCTTCCTCCCAGCCCCACGCTCAGCACGGCGGCCCGTCTCCCTGTGTGCCCAGCTCTGCTCAACTTCCTGCCACCCAGCCCTGGTCAGAAGCCTGAGTGTCCCCGCTGTCCTTCAGGCCAACATCCCAACTCTCCGACCCTGGGCCGGCCCTGCCCTAGCTTCCAAGCTCGTTAACTTGCCCAGTGAGCCTCCTTGCCGCGCCCAAGACGCACAGCGCACGTTGTCGTCCCTGTGCCTCTGCTCCAACCCTTCAGCCTGGAATTGTCGTCCTCTTGTCTGTTTTCAGAATTCCGTCTTCATTCCGGACCTGGCTGAAAGCCCTCCTTCCGCTTTCCTGCCGTCATGCCCGCAGGCAGTCCCCAGCGTTGGGTGCCGCCGTCCTCGGTTGCCGTTAGGTTTTTCCGCCGGGCCTGCGCGCTCTCGGGTGGAGGGACTCCAACGCGTCTGTGCTGCTCACGCTTCTCTGCAGTTCTCTACTACGCTTTTGCTGGTTGGTAAGAAAAGTGACCTGATTTCATTCCACCCAACACCCAAGAATTTAAAAACAAACCCTGATTTTGCAAAAACACCGACCAACAAACTCAATTTTCACTGGAAGAAAAAAGAAGTTACAATTTTACCAATTTTGCATTTTGTTCAAATTACAGCACATCTGCCCAACTCTCCCTTGCCCCAGGAGACGAACGTCCTTGTGGTGTGAGTGCACTGTTTTTGAGATCAGGACTTGAAATATGAGGCTGGTATGAGCCCTTTTGGACCTGGGTGTTGGTCCCAGGGGCACGCGTGGGCTGCTGTCGCGTTCGATGCTGGAGGTCGCACAAGTAAACGGTCGCGCTGCTGAAGGCTTGAGGACCTGAACACAGGACCAGCACTTCTCTTGGGAGCATGAATGGTAAGTCGTGTCTCAAAACTTCAGAAATCTGCTATTGGATTATCTCCCAAAGTTAAAAATGGAAACCAGAATAAAGGCACTTAGGTCATTAAAAGCGAGTCCCATGTCACAATGTGCATCGACTGTTGAATGCCGCCCCCCCCGTTGGCTTACCCGCTCCTGTAGACCCTGCAGCCAAGGGTGAGGTGGTGCCCTCTGGCTCTGTCTCTTGCTCTGACCACTGGGACAGAGCTGGCAGCTCGTTCGACCAAGGCCCTCTTGTCCTCACGGGTGGACGGGGCTGTTTGGGTGGCCTTCAGAGGACAGGGATGCTCAGAGAAAGGGGGTTATGCAGAGAGAAGGTAGAGAACAGAGTGAAAAATGAAGGAGAGAAGGAAGGCTTTTCAGGAGAATGGCATTGGCATCAGGAACTTTAAATTGAAGTAGGACTCTTGGCTTCTGCTCTCCCGTCACTCACCTCTTTAGAGGAAAAGCGGTGGCTTCTCTGACAGCGAGTCTGGAAAATGGAAGTGGGCATGAAAGGCTCAGTCCCTCCCGGGTTTCCTCTCCTCCTGTCTGTGGAAGTGGGCACCTTGTCTCCCCCCAGTCTAGCCCTGTGGTGGCTATAGCAGTGGTTCTAAACGGGGAGGGGGGGGGACATTCCCCAGGAGACATTTGGCAGTGTCCGGGAATACTTTTTTTGGTCTATAAAGTTTATCTTGGGGGCACCTGGGTGGTTCAGTCATTCAAGAGTCTGACTCCTGATTTTGTCGCAGGTCATGATTTCACGGTTGTGGGATCAAGCCCCATGTCCGGCTCCGAGCTCCATGGAGAGTCTGCTTGGGATTCTCTCCCTCTGCTTCTGTCCCACCCCCCACTCACGCGCGTGCTCTCTCTTTCTCTCTCTAAGATAAATCTTAAATAATTTTAAAAATTAAAAAAACAAAGTTCATCTTTTTGAAAGGTTCCAAAGCTAGTGTGCACTGAACATAGGAAATTAGATAAAGTGCTAGTTTATTCCCATTATTTAACCTGGTGGTTAGTTTGTTGAAGTTCTATATTGGTTTGAGAGTGATTGGTGGTGATGAAAAACTACCCAGAACGATGAGTCATGAGATACCTGAGCTGTAAAAGGATACCATGGTCCTGAAAAGACCAGTGTGTATCTTTTTTCTTTTTTTTTTAAGATTTTATTTATTGGGGCACCTGAGTGGCTCAGTGGATTAAAGTCTCTGCCTTTGGCTCGGGTCGTGATCCCAGGGTCCTGGAATTGAGCCCCACGTCGGGCTCTCTGCTTGGTGGGGAGCCTGCTTCCTCTTCTCTCTCTGCCTGCCTCTCTGCCTACTTGTGATCTCGGTCTGTCAAATAAATAAATTTTTTAAAGTTTTTATTAATAATTTTATTATTTATCATAAATAAATAAAATTTTTAAAAGATTTTATTAATAATTTTATTATTTATTATAAATAATTTTTAAAAAGATTTTATTAATTCCATTATTATTTATTATAAATAAATAATTTAAAAATATTTTCTTAATAATTTTATTATTATTTTTTATAAATCAATAAATAAATTTTTAAAAAGATTTTATTTATTTATTTGACAGAGATCACAAATAGGCAGAGAGACAGGCAGAGAGAGAGGAGGAAGCAGGCTCCCCGCCAAGCAGAGAGCCTGACGCGGGGCTCGATCCCAGGACCCTGGGATCATGACCCCAGCCGAAGGCAGAGACTTTAACCCACTGAGCTGCCCAGGCGCCCCACCAATGTGTATCTTTTAGAAATGAGCCAAATGTGAATAAACGTAACCACTGCCGTCAAGCACTGTGAACAGAAGACAGTTGCTTATAGTCAACACAACTAACTCACCATTGCTGGCTGCTGGTGTCACGGAGTCCCACTCAGGGTTACCGAATGACGCCATCTAGTGGAGAATCAGCCATCGCTCAGATTTCTTCACTTGCTTTCAATTAAGCAGATGCCATTAGAGAATGGCTTTGACTTCACAAAGAATTTTTCAGGTCCCATTCTGGTTGAGAAAGGGAACACGATACTGATTTTTATGCATTAACATTTAAATAGAATAGCTTGGAAGGAAGAAATTTACAGCTGCTAACTTAAGAAATTGGTGTGATATCTGAGCTACGTCCATTTTTCTGTCCTTGTTAGAATCGAGTCTGCAGAGATCTTGCTTGTCCTGCTGCTCCTCAGAACATCACATTGGGGGCTCCTGGGTGGCTCAGTGGGTTAAAGCCTCTGCCTTCGGCTCAGGTCATGATCTCAGGCTCCTGGGATCGAGCCCCACATCCATCTCTGCTCAGCGGGGAACCTGTTTCCTCCTCTCTCTCTCTCTGCCTGTCTCTCTGCCTACTTGTGATCTCTGTCTGTCAAATAAATCTTAAAAAAAAAAAAAAAGAACATCACATTGGTCCATGACATTGGACCTGTTGATCAAGGAAGCAGCACATAGCTCACGTGTAAGACATATGTGTGCCAAAGGTAGTAGACAGACCAGCTCTGGATACCAAGTCAGTCAAGGTCCTGTAAGAAAACCAGGTTGGGTTTTGTTGTCAGCTACAACAGGGATGAGTTAGTACAAGAAGGCTGAAGTAAGAAAAAGGGGACATTGAGGTAGCAAATATCTGACAGAACAAGGAGGAAAGTCGTGCCCCCCCCAGTCCCCCCAGCCCTGGCTCTCCATTCGCTTACCATTGCTTCTTCTCCGAGCCCAGCAGCCAGCAGGGGATACAGGAAATGGAGTGTGCAGAGCCCAGCCCCAGCACAACAGAACAGAATGGGAGGGCGGGCCTGGATCTGGGAGAGTAAACACCCAGCGGAACCAGGAGCCGCCCCGGCTGTGCCCTCTGCCAACTCCAGCGTTAGGCCAGCGGTCCCGTTTGCTTCTCTGTAGCTTCGTGGTCAGCATCTCTGTAGCTGCGTTGTCAGCATCTCTGTAGCTCACAGAGGCTGTGCTGCTGGGTCGGCATCTGATTCCGAGACGATCCTAAGTCCAAGCGGACGCTGGTGCAGGAGATGTTTCCGAGATGTGCACTCAGTGGGTGTGTTTTATAGTGTGCTTTGACCCATGTGAGTCCGAGCCGACCCCACAGCGGGCTCATATCCCTCACCTTCACCATCCTTTCCTGTGATCAGGACCACAGTTTGCTGCAGTGATGTTTGGCTCCCTTACCTGCTGTTTGCGCCTCTTGTCAGGGTCCAGGCTGCGGAGGGAGGGCTCCTCCCTAGCTCTGTCTCCAGATGGCCTGGCACTGTGCGGAGGGGAGGAAGCCCTCGCAGCCCATTTACAACCTGGGAGCGGTGTCTACAGAGGTGGCCGCTCCCGCCGTTCACCGGGCCCTGGAATTTGGGGCGGACGGTGCCGCCCGCGGGTCCAGCACAGATCCCCCAGGCTCGCGAAAGGAGTGGGTGTGTGGTTGGGGCCGGGATTCTGAAGCATTTTGGTCACGAAGCAGAGGCGCTGTGTAGGCGGAAAGAAAAGAAAACCATTTGCTCTACATCAGGTTGACAACCGAGTTCCTCTGCACATTTCTTCTAGAATTTATTCTAGGTGTTCGCAGAGGCAGCTGCTCTATGGCAAAATAAGGAAAGTAAAAGTGATGGTGAAAAATTATTTTCAGATTGAACCAGACTTGCATGGAGCCTCTTAATATTTTTAAGTATTTACAGTATTTTTGATGTACAAGGCCTGGCACATAGCACCTTGCTATAGAGGTACTTGATTTGTTAAAAAAAAAAAAAAAAAGTCTAATGGAAATGAGGCTGACCTGAATTCTCTTTTAGCTGACGCTGTAATTGAATGGATATTTATGCTTGGATCTTGATCGGTCCATTAGAGGATCTCCTTCCCTGGTAGGAGCCCACAGCTCCTTTCAAGGTGCGGAGCTGACCTGTGTGCTCAGGCAGGCGATGAGTGGAGCGTCCACAGCCTTCCCTGCACACTTGCTGCGGTGAGAGCTCTGGCCAAAAGCCAAGTGAGTTTCAGCTCCCAGAAAAGTGGATGGTGATTCACGGGCTTTATGTACCGCCTAAGGAAAAAACTGCAGTACAGCTGCTGTTAATTTCCCACTGCAGCCTGGAGCAGGTGCCTCTGTCTTTGCGACTGCGTGTCAGAAGAGCCTGACGAGCGGTCCTTATCTGCGAGTCAGTCCTGTTAAGCCCATCTTATAACTAACGCTATACGCAAGAAGTCCCTGGGTTGGTTCTGGTTTTGTGGATCATTAGTACACATTGCTGTGACCGTTCTGTCCCCAAGGGCATATCTTTCTCTGTGCACTGAGTCTCCTGTGGCTGTACCCACAGTCAGGGAGGGGAGGGGCACCAGCTACTCTGCGTTGAGGCTTCTGAACATGCCCAAACCTTTCTCCATCCCATTCAGAGTGTGGGCTCACGGCCTTCCCAGGTGGCCGACTCAGGAGCAGGGCAAACATTTTGGGGGAAGTGCACTGCTTCCGTTATCGCAATCCTCAAGACCCAGGAGGACCTTGTTGGATGCTAAGGCTCCTGTCGATGGCCTACAGAAATCTCCAGGGGAAAAAAGCTCATCTTCTAGGGAAGGAGAACCAGGCAAAGCAAACCTAGACCCGCTGTCCGTCAAGAAGGCAAGCTGAACACAGATTCTTACGTCTTGAGTGGAGAGCCCAGATGTGGAATGACAGATGAGGATTTGAGGCTGTCACGCTCGTCTTACGGCTGACCTTGAGTGACTGTGTTGAGAAATGGCAGAGGTGCGGGACAGGCATGACAGTGGTCCCCAAAGGTGTGGGAAGGTCCAGTGACCTGGCCACAAAGCCACAAAGGCTGGAGTAGAGACTGAGTGGTCATTCCCAACTGCCAGACTCCTGCCTGGGGCTTATAACGTCATCGTCTTGATAATACCCAAAGCAGGCCTTCCCAAAAGGCTGTTTCTGGACCTGGAATGGAGAGTAAGACAGAAAATGTGCAAAAGAGTGGTCTAGTTTCATGAAGAAAAGGATGAAAGTGGACTTTCCATGAAGAATGGATGGCGCAGCTCATGGCTTGTTGCGATCCTCAGAAAATGTCCCTCTCTCAGTAATGTAAGAAGTCACACTTCACATTTTTAAAATAATTACAGGGGCTCCTGGGTAGCTAAGTCAGTTAAGCATTACTCTTGATCTCCGCTCAGGTCTTGATCTCTCAGGGTCATGAGTTCAAGCCCTGCGTTGGGCTCCACACCCAGTGTGGAGCTCATTTAAATAAAAAATAAATAAATGAAATAAAATATTGCAAAGAAATAAGTGTCTGACAAACACAAAGCACATACTCATCCTGGTTATCATGTTCAGGCTGTTTAAGATTAATAAATTCACTAATTACATGGAAATTAAAGCAATGTGAGCTAAACTTAGGTGATCTCTTCCTTTTGGAGCAGAAAAAAGGAAGACATTCTTCGTTAGCCTAATGTGTTCAGATATCACATTAGGATAAAAGTAAGGTTCGCATCATTTTGGTATTTTGGTCTTAGCAGGCCTCGTATTTCTTACAAAGTTACAAATTTCAGTGAGAGAGACTGAATTTCCAATTCATAGAGGACAGAATGCTTTTTATAAAATAGGACTTTTATTTAGGTTGTAAACCTTACTGTGTAAACCTTTACTATCCAATACAGGAGCCACTAGCTGTATGTGGCTAGTTAAATCTAAGTAGTAATTAATTAATTAGCTAATTAGTTAATTTTTAAGTAGGCTCTGTGCCCAGCATGGAGCCCAACATGGGGCTTAAACTCACAATTCTGAGATCAAGACCTGAGCTGAGATCAAGAGTCAGATACTTAACAGGGCGAGCCACTCAGGTGCCCCTAAATTGTAATTAATTTAAAATTAAATAAAATGCAGAATTCAGTTTCTGAGTCTCACTTGGAAAATTTGAAGTGCTCAGTGGCCAGATTTGGGAGTTAGCTCTGACCATGGACAGCGCAGAGAACATTTTTGTCTCAAGGAAAGATTTATGAAACAAAATTCTATAAACGCATATTATAGCAACCCCCAACATATAATATAATGTTAGTACATTATATTATATGTAATATGTAATATAATGCATTATATTAATACATTATAATGTATTGATATATTTATGTATTAATATTATTGATTATTAATATTAATAATATTAATTTATGTATTAATATAATATTATAATTAATACATTATAACTTCACCAATTACATTTCATTATGTAAAATATTTAATCAAGAGATGTCCCGGGCGCCTGGGTGGCTCAGTGGGTTAAGCCGCTGCCTTCGGCTCAGGTCATGATCTCAGGGTCCTGGGATCGAGTCCCACATCGGGCTCTCTGCTCAGCAAGAAGCCTGCTTCCTCCTCTCTCTCTCTCTCTGCCTGCCTCTCCATCTACTTGTGATCTCTCTCTGTCAAATAAATAAATAAAATCTTTAAAAAAAAAAAAAAGATGTCCCATTGTCAAAGATTAATCACAGGGATTCTAATCGGAAGTTAAGCTATTAGGGGTGCGTGGCTCAGTTGGTGGAGCATGTGACTCTGTCTCGCAGTTGTTAGTTCGAGCCCCACGCTGGGTGTAGAAATTGCTAAAAAAAAATCTTTAAAAAAAAGTTATTAAAGTAGTTAAGCTGGTTTATCTAGCAACATGCTTATCAATAAAGCATTTTAGCCATGAATTTTGTACTAATGGCAAATACAGAACATAAAAATGAAATATAAACTCAGAAACCAGCTGGCTGCTTAACCGAAGGGTGTCTGATTAGCAGCATTGAGCCAGTCTCGGGTGTCCAAGATTGGACAAGTCTCTCAGAGAACAGGTGTGATGATCTTTTCACTAAACTGGTATTGGTTTTGTTTTTTTTCTAATCTCATTTTTCCTCAAAAAAAGGGGGAGGAGGGCGACTGGGTGGCTTGGTGGGTTAGAGCCTCTGCCTTCGGCTTGGGTCGTGGTCTCAGGGTCCTGGGATCGGGTCCCACGTCGGGCTCTCTGCTCTGTGGGGAGCCTGCTTCCTCCTCTCTCTCTCTCTCTCTGCCTGCCTCTCTGCCTACTTGTGGTCTCTGTCAAATAAATAAATGAAATCTTTAAAAAAAAAGGGGGGGGAGGAAAAATAAATTATATAATTCTTATATGTTATGAGATGAGAGAGTATAAATTAGAACTTTTAAGTAACAGGTCTTTGCCTCTTCCTGGGAGTAAAACAAACGTGGTTAATAATTCTGTGTCTCTGTAGTATCTTCTTTTTTTTTTTTCTCCTAGGATTGTACTGTAGCCCGTATAAAGAATCCATACTTTGAACTGATTTCCCATTTGGGAAAATATTTTCACATTGGCGATTTCTTAGCCTGTGGTTGACAAAATGTGGTTGGAAAAAATCAGATCTGAAAGAAACATTGAAATGTTGCTTAGTTAATAGCCTTTGGAAAAACGTTTCATTTAACACATGGTTACTTATTCAAATCATATAGGCTGGGGAATGCGAGATGAGGTCAGGGCGCTGACTTGTTATCTATATTGGCGAGTACTTGTCAGCTTTCCGGAGAAGCTGAACATCATGTCCAGTACTTTGCACAATTGTCTGGGATCCTCTAATGATAAGTTCAGTAGAAGATGTCAACCAAGCCAACTTGGCTGTGCGTAGGCAGGCTCTCGGGTTATATTTAACTTCAAAAATGTATTTACAGTCCTTCCAAAGAATCATCCTGCTCGCTGGCACCACTGGATTTAATTCAGCACCAAAGGAAAATTGGACTGTAGGTAAATATTCTGTTTGGACAACGGATTATAGCAATTTCAGGCCACACCCTGATCTGGCTTGCGTTTAGGAATCATATTACATTTCATGACTTTTATAACCATTATCTACTCCTAGTAATTACTTTTATTGATCCCTTATCATGTGCCAGTCCCTAGAGTACAAGATATAAATAGCTCAGTCCCCGTATTATCTTATCAGGTGAGGATGATTTCCTCATTTTGGAAGTGAGAGAGCCAGGGTTCCAGCAGGCCTTTCCACCCCAGGCTCCACAGCTAGTTAGCACCCTGGTCAGCTAGTAAGCACCCAAATCCTTGGGTTTGGACCCAAGACAGTAGGATTCAGTCCCAAACTCCCTTTAGAAACAAAGGTGAACCCCTTCTCAGGCTGCATGATTTGAGGTTCTAGAATTCTTTGGGCTCATACCGTAGCTACCAGAACATGTGTTAACTTTTGGACGACTCTTCAGAAGTTGCGGCAAATACTAGCTAGCAAGTTGGGACAGCCATACTGTCACGTTCCTTTCTTCTACCACTGACCGTTCTTCCCGCGACCGGTCCGCACAGGTATGGACGCACGCAGTGTCAGGACCCCAGGTGAAGAGAAGCAACTGGGCTAAATCACTAGGGCTGGTTTCTGGGTTTGGCTTTCTAATTCACAAATAAGGCTATTTTTTAAGAAAAGATTTTATTTATTTGAGAGAGAGAAAGAGGGAAAGCACAGAGGGAGAGGGAGAGTGAGAAGCAGACTCCCCACTGAGCAGAGAGCCATATGTGGGGCTCGATCCCAGGACCCTAGGATCATGAAATGAGCCTAAGGCAGACACCTAACTGACTGAGCCACCCAGGCACCACACAAATAAGGCTATTTGAGCTGAGCAGTGAGCCCTGAAACTAGTTGAAAGTTAGTATTATATGTCTCACTAGATGTTTTATATATATATATTAAGTGTATATATCTACACACACTGGGAGATATATAATACAGATATAACTGTTTCAATCCTGATTTCAAAAGTCTGGAATATGTCTCTTTATATTCAATTAAGGAACTCTTTTTTTAAAGACCTATTTATTTGGGGTGAGGGCAGAGGGAGAGAATCTGAAGCAGACGCCGCACTGAGCACGGAGCCCCGCATCGGGCTCGATCCCACCACCCCAGATCACGACCCCAGCAGAAACGAAGAGGTCGCTTCACCAACTGAGCCACCTGGGCTCCCTGTGGAACTTGATTTGAGATATTTTAAGCAAACTCGCCTAAAACAACCGGTCACAGCAAATTCAGAAACTAATGCCTTTGAAATATGGCATTTTTACTTATCAAACAGCACTTCCCATATTTTATGAAAATATACAATACAGTATTTTTTTTTAAAGAGTTAAGGAAATTGGGGCAAAGGGCAAATGAGGGTAGAAAAGAATAAAATGAAGCCAGGGGAAGAGGTTAGGACACAGAGTGCATATGCTGTGAGGTGTGTGTCATTTATGGCATCTCGATTTAAAAATAAAACTGCACAGCCTACTTTCCTAAAAATGTGGCTTCTGGATCGGGAATCTCCATCTATTCTTTTCAGCGGTGGAACTTGTATCCTTTTTCATACTTGGTTCTTTCTACTGTGCCTGGGGAAATAACACCACTTGATTTTTGTCCATGTTTTTTTTCTTCCTAATCGGCAGCTGTCCCTAGCGGCCGGGGACAATGAAAAATCACTGGAGCTTTTTTAAACAAGTGATCACGAGGTGCACTTGAGGATTCATCTGCCGGAGTCGCTGGGACTTCTGATGCGGGCAAGCTCATGTTTCCAATTTGGGACTCGGAGCAAGCACTCAGCCCTGAGCGTTCTCATCCCGCTTGACGTCAGCGCTGAGAGCCGCGGTATCTTTAGGAGCTCGCTGTGTAGGGTGACGCCAGCTGGATGAGTCGTCCCCATGGAAAACAGCTCACTTGGCATAGGTTTGGGAAGCTACAATTTGGCAGTGGTACCAGGACCTTTCTTCTGGAAATTGCTGTTACCGCCGCACATGGGAGACAGATCAGAAAGGGGAAATTTCATTTTCCCACCATCTCGTCCTTTGCCGCGAAGATTATGTAGATCATGATCTCAGGGTCCTGGGATGGAGCCCTGCTCAGTGGGGAGTTGGTGTCACCCGCTCCATCTGCCCACATCCCCCCCCCACTTGTGCTCTCTCCCTCTAAAATTAAGTAAACACATCTTTAAAAAAATAATAATAACTAGAACATGAAGTGTGCATTGTTTTCATTTTGGACCACTGGAAAAATGAAAAGAAATCATCCAATACACTGGGCAGAATGACGGCGGGGGGAGAGGGACCTAAAATTCTAAAATTGATGAAACTGAGTTTTTATTTTTCCTTTCAAAGACTTTTTTAAAAAAAGGACCATATTTTAAATTTCTTCAAAAGATTTTATTTATTTATTTGGCAGAGAGAGAGAGCGTGCGTGAGCACAGGCAAGGGGAGGGGCAGAGGGAGAGGGAGAATCAGACTCTCTGCTGAGCAGGGAGCCCGATTTGGGGCTCGATCCCAGGACCCCGGGATCATGACCTGCACCGAAGGCAGACGCTTAACCAACTGAGCCACCCAGGCGTCTCTTCCCCCCCGACTTCCTATTTTAGAGCAGTTTGAGATTTATAGCAAAAATGACACCCAAAGTACAAATTGCCCTACCCTGCCTCTCCTTCTGTACAGTTGCCCCTTTAGCAGCATCTTAGGTCAGCCTGGGAGGTGTTACAGCTGAAGAACCACAGTGATACATTGTTATGAACTGAAGCTCTAAGTCTACACCAGGATTCACTCTCTGTTGCAGTGTTCCGTGAGCTGGACAAACGCCTCATGTCTTTTTTTTTTAAGATTTTATTTATTTATTTATTTGACAGAGATCACAAGTAGGCAGAGAGAGAGAGGAGGAAGCAGGCTCCCCGCTGAGCAGAGAGCCCAGTGCGGGACTCGATCCCAGAACCCTGGGATCATGACCTGAGCCGAAGGCAGAGGCTTTAACTCACTGAGCCACCCAGGTGCCCCCAAATGCCTCATGTATTATATCCGCCATTACAGTGTCATCACCCTAAAAACCCCCTGTGCTCCTCTTCATCCCTCCTTCTACATCCTCCCGCTCCTCCAGCGAGCACCGATCCGTTTAGTGTGTCTCTAGTTTTGTCTTTTCCAGAACCACTACAGTTAGAATCGCCTCAAATGTAACCTTTTCAGACTGGCCTCCCTGATGCAGCCCTGGGAGCATTAAGCTTCTGTTGTGGTTAAGGTTCTTCTGTATCTTTCTGTGGCTTCTTTTATTGCTGAAAAATATCCCACCATATGGATGTGTTCGTTCGTTAACTCATTCAACTACTGAAGGACATCTTGGTGGCTCCCAACTTTTGCTAATTATGAATAAAGCTGCTACAAATATTCACGTAGAGGTTTTCATGTGGACCAAAGTTTTGACTCCTTTAGGTAAACACCAAGGAGCACGATTGCTAGATCTCACAGTAAGCTGGTACTTAGCCTTGTGAGAAACTGCCAAACTGTCTCCCAACGTGGGGCTTGAACTCACGTCCCTAAGACAAGAGTTACCTGCTCTTCCGCCTGAGCCAGCCCGGCACCCCCGTCTTTTCTGCTCCTCCGCGGTGTCTTTCGCAGACCAGAAACTTTAAATTTCAGTGTAGTCAGTTTATCACTTTTCTCTTTCATAGGTCACGCTTTTGGTGTATCTACAGAGTCATCACATACCCAAGGTTATCTAGATTTTTCTCTTAGGTTATTTTCTAGGTTTATAGTCTTGCATTTTATATTCGAGTCTATGATCTTTTTTTTTTTTTTTTAGATTTTATTTATTTATTTGACAGAGAGAGATCACAAATAGACAGAGAGGCAGGCAGAGAGAGAGAGGGAAGCAGGTTCCCCACTGAGCAGAGAGCCCGATGTGGGCCTTGATCCCAGAACTCTGAGATCATGACCTGAGCTGAAGGCAGAGGCTTAATCCACTAAGCCACCCAGGCATGCCTATTTCTTTTTTTCTATCTTCCCAATATAATTATATATTTTTACTGGCCCAATATTTAGAGTGAGCCATATAGCTTACTATGATTACATTTTATTTTTTTAAGATTTTATTTATTTATTTGACAGAGAGATCACAAGTAGGCAGAGAGGCAGGCAATGAGAGAGGGAAGCAGGCTCCCCGCTGAGCAGAGAGCCCGATATGAGGCTCGATCTCAGGACCCTGAGATCATGACCTGAACAGTAGGCAGAGGCTTAACCCACTGAGCCATCCAGGGCACCACAAGTCTATGACCTATTTTGAGTTAATTTTTGTGAAAGATGTAAGGTCTGTGTCTATATTCTTTTTTTACATGTGGAAGTCCAGCTGTTCTGGTTCTATTTGTTGAAAAGTTGGCCGAACATTTTATGATGTCAGGAAGAAAAAAAAAAAATGATTCTAGTACTGGAATGTGGCAGTATCGTTGGCAACTCCTAGGTCTGCGGCCAGTCTCCTGAAGGCCTACCTGGCTCTTCCCCCTCCTCACATCTCCAGTCTCATGTTTGCAGCAGCTACCCCGAGACAGTGTGCTGACCAAATACTGCCACAGTAATGCCGTGTGACAATTCCCTCCCTGCCCCCTCCTCAAGTTTGGTGGTTTAAAATGTTAATAACGGGGCACCTGGGTGGCTCAGTAAGTTAAGCCTCTGCCTTCAGCCCAGGTCATGACCTCTGGGTCCTGGGATCGAGCCCCGCATTGGGCTCTCTGCTCAGTGGGAGTCTGCTTCCCCCCTTCTCTCTGCTGCTGCTCTGCCTGCTTGTGATCTCTCTCTCTCTCTCTATGGCAAATAAATGAATAAAATCTTAAAAAAAAATAAAACATTATAACTTGTCCTCAAGCTCACAGGTCTGTGGATTGGTTGGACAGTATTGTGTGGGGGACCAGGCTGGAGGACTGGTGATTGATCCTTGGGGCAAGTCGAAAGAGATGATGACTCGTAAGGCCTAGGCTGGTCCTTTCTGCTCCAACCCTGTTGGCCAAAGCAAGTCACTTGGCCAAACCCAACATCAGTGGTGAAGGCAAGTATATTTTTCCCATAAAGATCAAGGAAAAGGGTGTGAATATTCGTTGGACAGTTGTAAAGGAATCACATGGTAATTTGAACAAGTGAGGTTTAATAAGACAGTTACTCAGTATACCAGGAGGTTGAAGTTATAAAGGACTGGCTGAAAAGAAGTAAAGAAAACTCTAAAAACATGGGAAGAGCAGTTGTAAGGACCAGCCATTCCATCTAGGACCGGGATAGAGAGCTCAAGGTAGAGGTCCCAACTGCCCCCAGGGCCAAGGTTCAGATTCTTCTGGAAAGGCTGGGCCAGCGGTGGCTAGCTGGATTGCTCAGAAGCCACCGGGGCCTGTGTCTCAAAGCACCCTCCTCAGACCTGTTGTACCAGAACCACCCACGGGCTCGTTACAATGCAGAGTCCTAGGTGCCAACGGGAACTAACTGAATTAGAATGGGGGAAGGAAGGGATCTATAGCTTTAACTTCTACCCCAGGCCCATGTACCCCAGTGTTTACAGCAGCAATGTCCACAATAACCAAACTATGGAAAGAGCCTAGATGTACATCCACAAATGAATGGATAAAGAAGATGTGGTATATATATACAATGGAATACTATGCAGCCATCAAAAGAAATGAAATCTTGCCATTTGCAACAATGTGGTTGGAATTAGAGGATATTATGCAAAGCGAAATAAGTCAATGAGAGAAAGACAACTATCGTATGTTCTCACTGATATGTGGAATTTGAAAAATAAGGCAGAGGATCATGGGGGGGAAGAGGAAAAAGTGAAATGGGATGAAACCAGAGAGGGAGACAAACCATAAGAGACTCTTAATCTCAGGGAACAAACTGCTGGAGTGGAGGGGGCTGAGAGGGCTGTGGTGGCTGAGTGATGGACACCGGGGACGGTATGTGTCATGGTGAGTGCTGTGAATTGTGTAAGACTGATGAATCACAGACCTGTGCCCCTGAGACATGTAATACAGTATATGTTAATTATAAATACATACACACATACATACATACATACATACTTCTACCCCAGGGGCACCTGAGTGGCACAGTCAGTTAAGTGTCTGCCTTCAGCTTGGGTCCTGGGATCGAGCCCCGCATCGGGCTCCCTGCTTGGTGGAGAGGCTGCTTCTCCTTCTGCCTGCTGCTCCCCCTACTTATGCTTGTGCTCTCTCCACCAAATAAATAAATAAAGTCTTTAAACTTATACCCCAGCCAGCTTTATGTGCACTAGCTTGCAGTCCAGGAGCTCTTTGAGGATAGAGGCCCGTTTGCTTCACTGTTGTGTCCTTGTCTCTTAGCTCCGTATCTGCCACTTGCTGGTGTCACTTCAGCCAGGTTGTTCCTGGCTTGGTTCCTGGCTTGGCTGGTTGGTTGGGAGAGAAGATTCACACCCAGCCAGTTGCACCTGGCCGTAAGCCACATCCCCAGCCGTACTTCCGCTGTGTTCGGTTGATGGGCATGTCCCTTTTCTTCTGTTGGGAAAACCCAAAGGTAACGTATCCCCACTAGGATGGCAGATGTCATTTTCCAAAGGCGGCAGCAATAGTGCCTTCCATCGTACCTGTGTTCCTACAACATGGCCTTGCCACCCTTCCATCAAGAGGCAGGGTCTATGCCCCCTACCCTCGACTCCAAGAAGGCTTGTGACTTGCCTGTAACCAACAGAATGTGCAAAAGGGACGATGCATGACTTCTGAGGTTAATTTAAAAAGGCACTGCGGTGTCTTCCTTGCTTTCTGGGACACTCGGTGTTGGAGCCACGAGTCTCCGTGTAAGAAGGCACCATACTGGGAGGAAGCCCAAGCACGTGGAAAGACCACACGACACTCTTGGAATCCATTGCTCCAGCTGAGTTTCCCCCAATGGCCAATCAACCACCAAACCCAGCCATGAAATAAATGTCTCTAGGGCTTCCAGCCCCAGCTGCCGAGTCCCCTCCAGCCATGAAATCTGCCCAGACTTCACCGGGCCACCGTCCCTCTGGCTCGTCTAAGCATCGGACCCCAGAATCCGTGAGAGTAGTGGGACTGTCCTTTTCATCTTTTTCCGAGAGGGGGAGCGGGGGCAGATGATTGTTCAGTGGCAGTACTAACTGCAGCCAATTGTAAAGCTCTGCTGGACCCGAATCCCCCGCCTCATCCCACACGTCCTCTGTGGGGAAATGCGTGAACTTGGACTTGACTTATCCCTCTACTCGTCAGACTGCTGTGACCTTCTTGCCGAGGATCACCATAAGAAAGCAGTCCTTCTAAGCAGGGCTCACCGCCTCATGGTTCTATCTGAAGGGCTTCGAAAACGTGCCGGCTGATGTGTCACGGGCCTCACTCTTTAGCGATATAAGCGAAGCTTTAAATAAAGTAACATGAAAAACTAAACCAAGGTCATTTAAAATCACATTCCAATCCAAAAACGAAAGCACCTAAAGAATCCATTGTGTCACAGCCGTGTCCGAGAACTTGGCCAAGTAATCTGTCCGGGCCTCTTGGTTTGGAACGTTGGATGGAGTGATGGGAAGAGGAAAGAGTTGGGGATTCGTAGAACCTGGATTTGAGATGGGTTCATCCCCCCTCTTGTCTGTGTGGTCCGAACAGGTGGCTTCACTTCTCAGCCCCTCTGGCCCCTAGCTTCCTCCATCTCTGAAACAGGATTAGATAATGACTTTCCCAGCCCCGAGGGCTGTTCGGGGAGGTGGTGAGAAGGGTGGGAGTGCTTGATAAGTCCCGGAGGCAAGATACTTAGCGGCCAAGGGCTACTTCCGAAAAAATGAGCGACAAAATAAACTGAAAAATGCCCCGGGCAAATTAGGTCAGTATCAAAAAGAGGAAAGCAAAACAAGTCCTCTGTGGACAAGTTCTTTCCTGATTTGCAGTGTCTGCAGGTCACGGCAATGCGGGGGATGGTACTCACCCCTGCCCTTCCCCCCAGATCCGGTTTACCCCCCAACCCCGTGTATGCTGTGTTGCCTTGAGCAAGTTCATCTGCTGCTGAAGTGTTTCCTTCCCCAACGCCCCTACTTTCGAAACAGGCAGCAGTATGGTTGCTTTGCAAAGACGCATTTCCAGTTCCAATTCTTTTTTTTTTTTTTTAAGATTTTTTATTTATTTATTTGACAGATAGAGATCACAAGTAGGCAGAGAGGCAGGCGGAGGGAGAGGGGGAAACAGGCTCCCCGCTGAGCAGAGAGCCCAACGTAGGGCTCGATCCCAGGACCCTGAGACCTTGGCCTGAGCCGAAAGCAGAGGCTTAACCCACTGAGCCACCCAGGTGTGCCATCCGGTTCCAATTCTTAAGATAACTGCCAGTCTTCTTTGGGTCTTACACCTCGCTTTGGTCTTAAGTCCCAATGACAGCAGGCTCAGCCCACTCCTGCCGCCCTGTGAGTTTAAATGCTAATGTTCTATTTTGTACTTGCCAAGCGGAAAAGACCCTGAGAGGCCAGCCAGCCCATCGTTTGATAAACGAGGAAACCGAGACCTGGGAAAGGAGCAGCTCAACAAGGCAATATCACGACATCTCACGGAGCGGAGCTCCTCTTTCCATAAATACTGCCCCTGGGTTATTCCTGTGTCACACGTGCTCCAGACTCCCAGATCCGGCTGCTTGCTCCCCGTCTCCAGATGGTGACTAATAAGTTTCTGCAACTTCACTTGTCCAAGCAGAACTCCCGATTCTACCCACCCACTCAGACTCCTTCCTCCCCGAGTCTGCCCAGCCTGGGTTAATTGCCCAGTTCCCCAGGAGCCAAACGCCCAGGAGTCCTACTGATGTCTTTTTCCCACTTCCTCCATTCAGTTCACCAGCATGTCCCGTAGCTCAACTCTCAGAACATACACAGAATTTGTCTACTTCTGACCCTTTTGATGACTCCCACCAAGCCACCATCACCTCTTGCTTGGGGTTCTGCAACAGGCACCCGACTAGGTTCCATCTCCACATGTGTGCTCCTTGAGTCTTTTCTCCACACAATGAAGCTTTAAGGCCACAAAGCTGATCACATCATTCCCCTCCCCACAGAGCTCCAGTGGCTGCTTATCTCATCATAAAAGCCAAACTCCCTGCCATATTCTAGAAGATCTTCCATAGTGGACCCTGCTTACTTCTTGGATCTCATCTCCTGTCACTGTCTCCTTAAAGTCTCTCTGTTCTAGGCACACGGGCCTTCCTGCTGTTCCTGGACCACACAAGCTCATTTCTGCCCCAGGGCTCTTGCATTTGCTTTTGTTCTCCTGACACGCTCTTCGCCCACATGTTGGTGTGGACTTTTGTCCCACTCTCCAACTTTCTGATTGAACCGACCTTGACCGTCTCAGAACTAGTGTCAGTCATTCTAGACCTTTAGCCTGCTTTATTCCCTTTATAGCACCACCTCCCCATGAAATCATATTATACATTTGTTCATGTACCTGTGTAGTATGTGTCTTCCCCCCGGTACTTAAGCCCCCTGAACATAGGACCTTAATCTCTCTTAGTCCTTCCTTTATCCAAGGTGCTCAAAACAAGATCTTTCACATATCAGTCACATATCACAAGGCCTACCACAATATTCCTTGAGTGAATGACTGAAAGAATGAATGAATTAAAAAACTAGCATGTAAAATTTGGGACAGTCCAAAAGTTTTTGAGAAACAATGTGTGGACGTCACACACTGCAAGGGTGTGTTCTCACAGAGGGAATTTTATCTGGAATAAATCTACCAAAAGGCCACAGTGCCTACAAAGGAGAGAGAGAATAGAGTATTAAGAAATTCATGTTGTGCAAGGAACCCACTACCAGGGCCCCGGAATTCCTGTTTGGCTCTGTGTTCTCCTGCGGCATGTTATGTACATGTAAGACCAGACCTAGATGCTTTTCCAGAACGTGAATATCCCAGCAGAAAGGTGAGTCGGTCATCAGCAGCTGGAGCGTGCTGTCCCTGAGACTTGAGACCTGAGTCCTGAGACCTGAGATTTAGGTTCTCTCCAGAAGCCATTTTCATGGTGGACCTCCAGGAGTTTCCTGGCAGGAAAGACTCAGACCTGTAGGGGGCGCTGATGGCACGTGTCCATTCTGGAAAGCCTTGAAAAACTGGGGTCCAGAAATTTAACCATTCCTTCAAGTGGAATGAATTAAAGAGGTCACTGAATTTTAGAAACATTCAAGATGTTCTCCTGTTTCTGCCAGAGTCGGAGAAATTGAAAGATTCTTTAGACTCAAAATGTCAAGTGGTCAGATTTGGTTCACGCAGCCCTGTAGAACGCAGGATTTTATCTCAACCCTGGCACGACTTCCTCTTCATATATAGATTAAGATGTCCCCACAAAATGGCCAAGGTGATGGCTCTAAATGATGGTTAAAAAAATTGCCCCCCCCAAAAAAGGAAAAAAAAAGAAAAACACTATCGAAAATTCTGCCTGGAAAAAGCCCAAAAAACCAGGTCTCGTCATCATACAGAAACCCCTGTGGGTTTATGGAGAAAACCCCAGAACTTTGCTTCATGCAACTGGAGAGCAAAACAATGTGACCTTTCTGTTCGGAGATATAAAGTTACTGAACAAAATGGAAGTCATGCTATTAATAGTTTATTTATGACTGTATCACTAGGTCAGAAGTAATTCTCAAATCTTGCATCTAATTTCACAATGGCAACCCGGCTTTCATTAAGCTGGTCCTTCTTGCAGACTGAAAAGACTCTGCCTCCTCTCAGACTCCAGTCCCCTTGGTCCAACCCCTGAAAGTGGAAATAAGTCACATTCCCCATCCAACCCATTCTACTCCGGAAGAAAGGGGCAGTGGCTCATCTTGCTCTCTGCTGTGTTGGGACTTGGAAAGGGTGTTCCCTCTCCCCTGCGTCAAAGGGCAGGAGGAGGTTTTTGCTCAAGAGTGATGAGATTGTGCAGTCCTCCAAAGGCTAGTCTGTACACTGGGGCTTCATTTCCTTTGCAATTTTGTGATTTCCTAGACTTTCCACTCAGGATCTTATAAAAACCAAAAACACACTCGGTAGAAAAATGCATTGAAAAATTTTTCATCCCTCGGCCCCACGACACATACAATGTCACTGTCTCTGACATGTCCTCAGTTCCAAGCAAGCTGTAGCCACAGACTAAGGACATACCTCAAAGGTAATGACTCAGCACGCCCACCTGCCCAAATTGCAGAAACTCCAAGCTCCTTCCCTTGACTCCTCCTTCAAGTTCCCTATTTCCCTAATATTTTTTTACATAATTTACAACCCTGAGACGATGCATCTTGCCAGTTATGCCAAAAACAAAAGCACAGTCCTTAGAATAGCCAGGCCCAGGTGGTGGTTCCTAGTGGCCTGATGGTCTCCACCTGCCTGTGAACACGCTCAGTCCCTCCAGGGCCATATTCCCAGAGCCCGGAATCCTCGGCTGGGTTCTCTGTGCTGGGCTCATCCCGCATTGCAGAGTCTTCAACGTGGATCCCGAACTGTCATCAAAAACATCTTTGGGGCAATAAACCATAAGAGACCCTTAATCATGGGAAACAAACTGAGGGTTGTGGGGGGGGGGGTTGGGGGGATGCGGGAACTGGGGGAAGGAGCACTGGGTGTTACATAAGACTCATGAATCACCGACCTCTACCTCTGAAACTAATAATACACTATATGTTAATTAATTGAATTTAAATTAAAAAAAAAAAAGAAAGTGTCTTTGGAACGTTACACTGACTGCCGTGTGGAGACAAAGCTATTTATAGGCCGAAGACTATCTGTCAGATACCAAGGCAATAATGCGCAACTGGAATCCCTAAATCGCTCTGAATGTAGCTGAGATTTTTCTAAGGTAACCTTGCTTAGCTTAGGAAGGTAATTTTTTCTCAGGCTCTCGAACAACCATCTATCATAAGCTGATAGATTTCATATCCTAAGACAGATTTCCAAGAAAATTGTTTTTTGACTCCAGTAATAGGTCATTCAATGGAGAGGGAAAAACTCGAACTAGGAGTTCAACCAAAGAGGAAATGCAGGTATATCATCTCGATACACTGGTCAGTTCTGAAGGTCGTTTTCACATTCAGGTTATGAAGGTCACGTGTCATGCTGGGTGTTGTGAGTCCCTGCCCACAGCTATTCATAAACATCTCCAGGGTTGGGATGTGCTTAAGTAAAAACTTTTACTGGACACAGAAGAAGTTGAGATATGCTTAAATAAAATGTTAACTCTATAATTAAAAAGTTGGATGTAATTAACTGTACGGAGAAATGTTTGCCATCAAGTTTTCTTGTGGACATGAGCGTAGATTGGTTTGGGCCCCCAAAGCTGTGATGAACTTGGCAGTGCGCGGGGCCTGGCTGGCTCAGTCAGTTGAGTGTCCAACTCCTGATTTCAGCTCAGGTCACGATCTTGGGGTCATGAGATTGAGCCCCTTATTGTGGGGCTCCGTGCTCAGCGGGGAGTCTGCGTGTGATTCTCACTTTCTCTCTCCCTCTCCTTCTGCCCCTCCCCACCTTGTGCTTGCTTGTACGTACTCTCTCTCTCTCTCATAAATAATTAAAAAAAAAAATCCACAGCACGTTTTACAACATCCAACCCACGAGAATGGAAGAACCATACTTCCCAGGCCCTTCCTTACAGGGACACTCAGGTGCTGACCCTGAAGATCACTGCTGACCGGCCCCGACTCATCCCTGCCGCTGGGGGCCTTCCCAGCCTCTCCTGATGGTCCCCAGTGCCCATCCTGGTGCCCCCATGTCCACAGCAAGCCAATGAATTCCAACCTTAACTGCTGAAACAGCGGGCCAGATCTGAAGAATTCACTTGGAGAAAGGGATCCACAGCGAAGTTCTTTTTAAAAGCCACTGGACTATGTTATCTCTAATGTCATTTTGGTTCAAAGGTTTTCTGATTCGCCAACTCCATGCTGCTTTGCATTCGAATTGAAATGTCATTATTTCCTTTACTTGCCTTCAAGGACCTGAATCAGAGGGGAAAAGACTCAACCAAGAGAAGGGTGAGCCTAGCTCTTATCCAATTCTTCTTCACTGAGCTTAAGAATAAAAAAAAGTTTAAGCTCTGTCCGAGGCCTTTTACATCAGAATCTCTGGAGGAAAGCCAGACATAGGAAGGTTTTTTTAAAAAGCCCTCCAGGTGATTCTAATATGAATCCATGCTGAGAACCACTGATTTAGTGGAAAAAAACATTCGGTGGGACTCAAGGACCCTGAGATTCCCAACTCTGCTGTGTCACTCTCCTGGGCAAGACACTTAGTTCTTTGGGTCCAATTTCCCTTTCTGCAAAATAAAGGGTATGAGCTGGAGACTCATCCTTTCAGATCTGACGCTTATGCTAAGGGCAAGTCTCTGCGGCTGCGTGCGTGGACATTTCCGTGTCATGCTGATTCGACTGCACTCCAGACTACGACTACCAAAGTAGATCACAACCCAAAAAAGTGACCTCTTTATTGCCAAGTGTATCGACCTTTCCTAGACCTCATTCTTCTCTGCAGCTTTGATGCGGTGGCCCCAGCTTCTGGATCCCTCCTCCCTAAAGGATCTAGGACAGTGCATTCACTAGAAGGAACGGGCCAGGTTGTTTTGTTGTTGTTGAAGATTTTACTTATTTATTTGGGGTGAAGGGAGAAGCAGAGGGAGAGGGACAAGCAGACTCTGTGCTAAGCATGGAGCCCAACACAGAGCCCAGCTCCATCCTACGACCCTGAGATCATGACCTGAACCAAAATCAGCAGTCAGACCCTTCACTGACGGACTGACTGGGCACCCAGGCGCCCCAGGAACGAGCCAAGTTTTAAGTGAAGGATCAAAGGACCCCTAACCGGAGGTGGGGAACAGAAATGGACAGGGGCGGAGGAGTGATCGGAGAGAAGAATGTCTGGGATAACAGGCGGTGGGAGGCAAGTGTTGGGGGAGATTCCCAACATTCCCCAGATTTGCAACAGTGTCGCTGCATGTAGTGCCAGCGGACAAAATGGGCATGCGAGGAGGACGGGCTGTTTGGGCTGTCAATGTGATACATTTAGCATTTTGGATCTGCCGAGTCTGAGGCACCCAAGTTTACATAACTGCATCTTGAAGGACATGACCCTGGGGGACCTCTGAGATTCTTTCGGACTTTTCGCTCATGTCAAAAGCAAAGTGCATGAGGCTCTATGCTGCTGTCTGCTGGCAGTGGAAAATTAGGGGTGTGCTTGGGGAGGGGTCTCTCAGGCTTATGGAATGTCCCCTGTCATTCTCCTCTGGCTCTTACCAATTCCTTCACACTCGTCCGTTCTTTTTTTCTTCATCCCTTCTCCGTCAGTTCTCAGAACACTGGATCCGGAACTTTTCCTGGGCATTTATTTCCTACATTGTATTTTGTCACCAGGGGATATTAATGAATGAATGGAACGAGGAAGTACGAGGAAGGCGACTGGGGACAAGCACCCTCAGCAGAGAGAGGTCTGGCAGTAAGGAAGTAATCAGATCACCTCACTGCTGCAGGAAAACAGAAAAAAATACAAAGCAGACATAAATCTCAA
The DNA here is from genome assembly GCF_002288905.1 of Enhydra lutris kenyoni. NCBI lineage: Eukaryota > Metazoa > Chordata > Mammalia > Carnivora > Mustelidae > Enhydra > Enhydra lutris. The sequence goes on from NW_019154119.1 coordinate 14,939,401, forward strand.
CGAAAACAACAGTCTTGGCCTAGTCAGTGTAGGGGCTGTTAGAATAGCTGACTTCTTTGCGCGTCATCGATAATACTAAGGATATGCGCGCATTGTATTTGTCAAGTGTCCTCCGAAAAGCTTTTATGTATCAGGTCCATGCACGACCCCATTTAACCCCCAGGAGGTGAGAATCATTATTTCCTTATGTATTTCCTTATGTATGAGGAAAATCGCTGAGAGGTTAGGTCACTTCTGGGAGATCGCAGAGCTGGCGGTGGCACAGCTGGGATTCAAAGCTGGGGCAGCCCGATCGAGGGCCCAGACAGTCCACTATGCTTTCCTGCTGCTGATAGCATCGCTGTACAGGGCAGAAAGAGAAATGACACTCCTACCAGGGACCCCGAGGCATCCTCTCAATGCCTGTCTGAGAAGGTGCTGAGCTGTGCAGTACCGCTTGGAAAGGGTGCTCTCCAAACGGTGAAAACTCTAGTGTTTTCATTCTCAACAGCTTCATCTTCAATGACCCGGAAAATTCACTCATATGGAGATCTTAGCCCCTATCAGTTCAACAAATGAGGAATTGCAGTCGATTTCCTGACATCAAACCAGCAGAAATGCACAGAGAACGGCAGTCGCGAACGCACAGGAGGAGGACAATATATTCTGGTTTGTTTCTGAAGCCCGAAGAAATCATGTCCCAGCTGGCTCAGCCTCTTGAGCCATAAAACCCCATTAGCCTGTTGGATTCAGAGAACAATCTATAACGACTGTCTCCGAAGTCCCTCTCCTGGGTCCCTGTCAGAAGCTGAGTTGCTGATTTTTCTGCATTTAGAAACTGAGTGACGCCCCCTCAAAAGTCTCTCCTGTTCACTGCCCCCCACTACTGTCGGGCTGGACGCTTTGCCCAGAAGCAAAATGTCCTGACAGCATCAGATCATCTCCCGGGGGCTTGCTCCTCCCAGCATGATGCCACTAAAAGTGCTTGACAGTAAAAACCGCAAGTTCAGAAAGGGAGCTCAGGGTTTCACATAACTGCTCAGCGGCTTTCCCTTTCTCTCCCTTGACTTGACCATCAAGATAATTCACTCAACAAGGTAATTCACTCAACTTTCCTGCTGTCTTTTACTTTTGTGCTGAGCCAAGAAAGTAGTAAGAGAGGTTACAAACGCGAGTTTGGAATTAGGAAGAGTGTCCTTGCCGCTCGGCACTGTCCCTGCCCCTCTGAGCAAGTCGCTTTGCTTACTTGAGCCGCAGCTGTGCAGTGGGGAAGTTACAAGGCCTTCCTGCCAAGCCCCTCCTTTGTTGTTGTTTTCCTCACCCGTACTTGTCCTGTACAACCTTGCCCTGTCTGAAGCCAACAGGAGTACCTATGCTCGAAGAGGAAGCTTTCGGTGCCATAATCGTACATCGTGAGTTCTCAATAAATTCTTCTAATTATTAAGGGGGCACACCTGGGCGGGCTCACAGGTGGCCTGAAGGTCCAGCAATGTGCGCCATTGGCCCCAGCATAGCCATCAGGATGGGGACCCGTAGTTTAAGTGGCATAAACCATGGAACATAAGTTGGCTTCGGGTTTTGGTCAGTGTGGTGGGTTGAGTGATGTCCTCCCTCACCCCCGTTTGTGCCAGCTGGACCCTCAGAATGAGACTTTTTTTTTTTTCTTAAGATTTTTATTTATTTATTTGACAGAGAGAGATCACAAGTAGACAGAGAGGCAGGCAGAGAGAGAGAGAGAGGGAAGCAGGTTCCCTGCTGAGCAGAGAGCCCGATGCGGGACTCGATCCCAGGACCCTGAGATCATGACCTGAGCCAAAGGCAGCGGCTTAACCCACCGAGCCACCCAGGCGCCCCCAGAATGAGACCTTATTTGGAAATAGGGTCTTTATAGATGGAATGAGTTAAGTATCTCAAGATGAAATGATTCTGGATTTCGGGTGGGCTCTAAATCCAGTGACTGGTGCCCTTGGAAGAAGAGGAGAGGACAGAGAGATGGCGGGCAGAAGGCCGTGTGAAGACAGAAGCAGAGACTGGAGTAAAACTGCCACAACAGGTGACATCAGGGCCACCGGAAGCTGGAGGAGGCAAGAAGGATCCTCCCCTAGAGCCTTCTGAGGGGATATGACGCTGTTGACATCTTGATTTTGGACTTCCAGCTTCTACACTGTGAGAGACTTAAACAGTTGTTGTTTTAAGCTTCCCAGTTTGTGGTAATTTGTCATGACAGCCCTAGGAAATGAATATGCTCTTTGATTTTTCACTGGAACATTCTCTGTTTCGTCTCACATTTGCTGTAAGTTTGACCCAGGCTGGTACCTGGGAAGCGGTTTGAGAAAGCAGGGGACGACCTCCCGTCGCACTCACGCAAGCATTGCCTACAATATTAAGAGGAAATTCCTTAGTGTGTCCTTCACGGCTCCTCGTGACCTGAGCCAGCCCAGTTTTCCAGGGTCAGCTTAGCTGGAACAGGGCTCATCCTTCATTCAGCCACATGCAGCCTTTCAGCCGCTGGGACCATCCATCCCTGTCCTCTCCCACCTCACTGGTCCCAGTCCTATTCATCTTCCAAGTTTTAGGTTATATGCCTCCTCCTCCATGAAGCATTTCCAGATTTATCCTATTTGAGTTAAGGATCTTTTGACTTGGAAGTTCAAAACCACCCAACTCACACTGACGTTAACAGTGGGAGGAATTTATTGCCTCCTGTGACTGAAAAATCAAGAATAAAAACGGTGTTAGGTAAACAATATTCTGGTGATTCAGGGACTAGTTTATTTTTGTCTCTCCATTCGCCTCCTGCAGTCAACCCCGTCTGCAGGCTGACTCACCTCCAGGTACAGAACAGCTTCCCGCAGCACCTGGGGCATCTTCCTTCAACTCCAACACAAAGAGGAGGGTCTTTGCTGTCGCTTTCCCAGCCAGGGGCTTGATCTTCAGTCTGGTCTAGCTTAGAGAGCTAGGCCGCTCCCAGCCAGTCACTGTGCCCAGGGGTAGGGACGGCTCTGATCGGCCGCACCAGGTCACGTGTTCCCCATCAGCCATGCTTGCCCCAAACCCTACGTCTCCACAAAGGGATCCCAAGGAGTGGATGCTGGAGACGTCAACCCCTGACGGCCTTCACTCCCTCTTCCGTGTGCCCAGCATCCGTCCACGGCTCCGCGAGCCACCGATCATCCTTTGAATGTATTTGATTCCACTACCTGTACGTCCCCAGAACATTCCTTGGGACCAGAGACTGTGCCGTCCTCCTGTGCAGGTCTGAAGCGTGCCGCTCACATGGTTGGAACACAGTCAAGTTTTCTGGAGGCCAATTATGTTTTCGAAAGGGAAATAAAGCAAAAGTTGTTTTCATGCTTTCGAATTCCCAAAGGATCCCGTTTCGTTGTTTTCTGCACATTGATTAATCCCTTCTCCAGTAAGTAAGGCTAATCTCAGGCCGTGCCAAAGTTTCTCACGTGCTATAATCTGATACATTTAGAACATTTTAGTCATCTAGAAACGAAGAAGTTGAATGTCCACGGCATTTTTTGTGTGTGAATGTGTGGAGAGTTATAAATAGACATGGAAAAACACTCGGGCTGGGTGAACTCGGTTGGCGGGGGCCCTGGGCTTGGACCCCCAAATATAGCCCGCTAACAATTTGCCACGGGCTCTTTTTTTTTCTTTTTCCACACAGTTCATCATTTCAAACATTCTGAGCAGCCATCCTGAATATTTGTTTAAGAGGACATTTTTTGCACTTTGTCTTTTAGCCAAATGTGTGGCTTTTTCTTTAAAAAGAGATGAGAACCTCCGGCACAGATAACTATATACCCGGCACTTGGCGGTAGTACAGCTCTCTATAGGCGATTCTGTCACAGGTCTGTGGGATTGGTTTAAATCTGGAAGCCTCTGGAAGGTCTGAGTCTCACACTCCTGCCCCCACAGCTGCTTCTGAGGAGAAGGCCCACTCCTCACAGACATTGTTTTCCACTAAATAGAGCCAGAGAAAGGGACGCTCAGTGAGGAGTCTCTTGACAGACACGAGCTCCGGGAAGCCTTGGCTTCTGAGCTGTCCGGTGACCGCGACAGCATGTAGCCACGTGCGACGTGCGCTGAGCACCACCCCCCAAACCCCGCCTCTTCCCAGTGTTGTCCTACGGCTGTGCCACCTCCGTTTCTCTCCCTTCCTGTCCCTCTCCCACGCCACCCCCTCCCACTTTCCAAGCCCAGCCTCACTGCCGGATTTGACACATCTGATTACAGTTGACCCAGGCATTTCCCAGGGTAACTTTGGTCCACGTCCAACAGGATCACAGCGTTGAGATCAGAGCAGATGTTCCCATGGGCGCCATGTAATTAATGAGGTTTGGATTCCCAGGCTAGACCCTAGAAGCCTGTGCAACCCACATGCGCTAGTGATGTCTTGGGGGACAGTTTGGGGTCGAAGCAGACCTGATGGGATCTTCATTTAGCGCTTTGTCCTTGGCCCTGCCCTCTTCTTTGTGTCTGAGATGCAAATGGGGTGCCGCCTGGAGGTGAGCAGCCATCAGGACATCATGTATATATATTTCTTGAAACAAGCATAGGGGGAGAGGCAGAGGGCGAGGAGGGCGCAGACTCCCCGCTGAGCAGGAAGCCTGAGGCCCAGCTCTACCTCCGACTCTGAAGGCAGACCCTTCACCGACTGGGCGGCCCAGACGGCCCGAGAACACCTTCTCGAGTGGCTGCCACCGTCCAGGGCTACCCGTCCCTAGATCTCTTTACAAGTAGAAAAGGGAAAAAGAAAAAAAATAAACCTCTTTGAATAATCCACTCTTGGCGGGTTTCTGCTTAATGCAGCAGAACACGGCCCTAAACTGCCTCATGATATTTGTCTCTATAGTTCCAGAGGTAGTGACTTCGGATTTTAAGCAACGTGGGTCTGAGATCTCTCGATCACAAGGAGGCTACTCTCGGGCTTGCTGATTGATCCTGGTGTCCCTGCTGGTTGGAGGGGTTGGGCTTTGTAGAAAGGACTGTGAAAACACCTGATGGAGAAGAGCCTGGAGGGAAGGGCGGGAGACGCCAAGGAACACACCCTTGTTTTGAAATGGATGCAGGACACGGAAAGCGTCCCCCCAGCGGTCCTCGCCCCCAGCTCTGGGGCACTCACAGCCCACCTGGCCATGAAGACGCCGTTGGCAACTCTCTTTCCGACGGAGGGAGCGCGGAGCAGTCTCAGTTCCACCAGCTCTCACTGCGTCGGGCCAGGCCCACCCTCGGCTCCCACGGGAGGGCCCCTGGTGCCCCTGTGGCTTCAGCGGTGGGGAGCGGGGGCTGGACTAGTTCCCAGCAAACCCAGCCGGAGGATGCGAGGGTGGGAGAGGGAGTTCAGAGTGGGACGGCACAGCCTGGGGCCCACTGAGGCCATTCGTCTACACCTGGTTCCAGCGGCTCTGAGAGAAGTGCTCTGTGTCTGGTCACAAAGTGTCACCTTTCTGCAGCACAGGACTTCACAACAAAGGACAGCAGCTTTGCAAGCTCCCAAGACGGAGTCACTGCTTTGGTGCTGCAGGGAAGAGACAGGAGAGCAGGGAGAACGACGGGCAGGAACCTTACCACTACCATCACTTTCTTTTATTAGTTTTTGTAGATTTATTTTTATTAGTTTTTTTGTAGATTTTTTTGTAGATTTATTTTTATTTATTTGAGAGAAAGAGAGAGAGAAGTGGGAGGGGCAGAGGGAGAGACTCTCAAGCAGACTCCCCGCTGAGTGTGGAGCCTGACTCGGGGCTCAATCTCATGACCCTGAGATCAACCTGAGCCAAAACCAAGACTCAGATGCTCAACCGACTGAGCAGCCCAGGGGACCCCCTATTATCACTTTTAATCATTCTGTTAATAGTTACTGTCTTACTTTTTCGCTGAGTATTTTCACCTATACTCTGATTTCTCACAATATCCTTTGGAAGGAGGAAAGGCTGGGATTTCCCACTCTCATTTCCCGGAGGAAGGGACCGAGGCTTAGGGAGGACTGCGGACGCCCTCGGATCGCACGGGAGCCCCACACCTGATTCTCAACGGACAGTGCTTCTGGCAGGAGCTGCGGCATCCGGGCCTGGTAGGAAAGAGGTGGCCCTCTTCACAGAGGTGGTTCACAGGAGCACGAGGAAGGCACTATTTACAAAGGTGTGTGCATCCCAGGGCCAGCAAAGGCAGCGAAGCCCTTGCCGCACACAGGCCTGCAGGGGCGAAGAGAGGGAGCACTGACTGGAACCTTGGTGAGAGCCGTGCCCCCCAGGGAAAAGGGCCACCGGCGGCAGCGCTTGCCAAAGCCGGGGAATGAATACCCCCGTTCTTTCCTCCCATCCCTCCCATTTCCTGTTGGTCGGTGCCTCCCGTGGGCCAAACCCAACTGGAAGCCAGAGGGCAAATACGCCCCATGTTGGTTTCCAGCCTATGAGGTCAGCTTCCCATAGCCGGGAGCCCGTGGAGAAGTGCACAGCGAATCTGGGGGATGGGCGGGGCAGGGCGGGAGGGACAGGAAACGTCCTGCCATGATCTGCTGTGCACAGATTATAAGGCAGAAACTACCAGGGGACGTCTAGGATGGTCTCAGGTCATCCTTGCTCTGATCCTGTGTGGGGTATGAAACCCCAGGTTGCCAACTCATGTGCATGAAAGTCAAAACTCTGTCTCTCTAATTCAGTGTCTGTGTGGAGCTTCTGTTCTTCTGATGGGTGGCAGAAACTTGATCTCAGGCCATTTGTGGTGTCTCCAACCATTTCTGGAGCCCAACACGGACGGACCCCCGAGACACCTCCCCCAGGGGTTTCGTGTCCATCCATGTGACTCCCAGAGCGCCCGGTCAAGGGTTGCTGCCCTCCCTGCTTCCCCAAGGACATGTCTCAAGGCACCCTTGTTCATTAGATCAGAGGCACAAGTGCCTGTCCCAACTATAAGATCTCTCTAGGTCCTATTCTCGTTCACCCCTTCTGGAAAGCTCTGAAACATTTGGCTGTTGTCCTATGGTTCTGCTGGGGGGGGGGGGCTCCCTTGGGGCTATCTCCGTCCTGCTTTCTCTATTCTCTACCTCTCTTGCATGGACCTGTGGGAAATCCTCTGAGACTTGCCCCCTCAGGGCTCATCTCTGGAAGCAATCCTCTTTGGAACCAAATCCCCAAATGGATCTGGAGTTTCGGTTGTGCCCTTTTCCCCTGGGGTCTGGTCTAGGATCCTTTACTTGGAATCCCATGGCAATATCTACCCAACACTCTTGCTTCTCCTCTCCTCCCTTCGGCTGACCCCTCCTCCGCTGCCACGGGCTCCAGGCTGTGGAATGTTTAAGCAACAAATACTTTGAAGTGTTGGGAAACGGCACTGTGCATCCAGGTATGTTTCTGTTTCCAAATATACAAGCATAAACTTTATCCTTTAAATTGTCCAAGGATTAGGATTTTGAAGCTGAAAAGCCTAGATTTCTGCCACCCCAAAGACTTTTCTCTTAAAAAAATAATTTTTTTTTTAAATTTCTAGCATGGCCTTAATTAAAAACTCAAAACCAAGAACTGTCGTCTTGGTTGTCTGACATCACCTATGGCACCGCTTCCCTGGGGCAGGTAGACTTGGCGGCCATCTTTAAAAAGAAGAACTTCAAGTTGCCGGAACTTCCCAGAATAGAAATGATTGTAGTTAAGGCAGGGATGGATTTACCATGAAGCTAATGAGGTTTATTCTCCAGGGTCCCTTACTTTCAAGGGCCCCTTCCAAGACTTTGGTAGGGACTCAAGCAATGGTTTCATGGATTCATGTATTTTTATAAAATATGTGAATTTTAAGATTTTTAAAACTTTTGTCAGTTAAGACCACTGTCTTCTTCTGCTCAGGGTTCCTTTCCACCACATTCTGTCTACCTTGGGTGGTTCTCTAGTGGCTGTGGGTGTTCGGGAACTTCAGTCAAGGAGAAGTCAAGCCACATCTGCACAGTGATATCCTTAGTCCAGGGCAAGAGCCGTGTAACCCGGCACTTTCGGGGGTTCCACTGGCTTCATTCCTACCCTAAGGGTAAGGAATCTACAAGGCCAGAGAGACAAGTGCACCTGGAGCTTCAGCCTCTTCTACACCCCACTCCAGGTGTGGCAACCATGGCGGTCGCCTTCCGGAAGTCCCTTCAGGAAGAGCATGCCGGTCCACTGTGGGGGGTCTAGTTACTGAGATCCCCCCACCATTGAGACTTCAGAATCTGCCTGTGTTTGAGCCAAAGCCATGCTCCTCCCAGGCAGTCTTCAGCTAATGAAGAAGTGTGCCATGACCCTAGCGGCTGGACGTTGCCGCCCAGTGGGGGCCTCTTCTCATGGGCCATCCTCACCTCACAGCTTCTGATCAGGTGGGAGAAGACTTCAGGTAGGCATTTCAGTCCACATCTCTACCTGCCTATTCCCCTTCCCTGTGTCCTCCTGCAGGTTTCAGATTTACAATGTGGGGTGGAGTCTTTCCCTGCCCATTCCTGCTTCCTCCCCTTGTAGTTTCAACAAGCATTACTCCCAATAAACCACCAGTACTCCCAATTCTGCCCCAACTTACCTGAGGACCAACCTGACATGTTGGTACTGGAAATGGCCCAGGAAAGTAAGCAAGAAGATGTGGTCTGGGGACGCGATCAGTGATCCATGCAGGGGGTGGGGGGTGGCAGTTTCCATCCGAGGGGTTATGTACACAGAGCACAGAGGGTCTCTACAGCAAGGGGGGCAAGCCAATAGCTATAATTTTCTCCAACGTTGACTTGGGAGAATGTTCTGATGATGGGAAAACCCAAGCTGCCATGCTTCAGGCTTTGAAACAGCAGCGGGACGTGCAGGTAGAGGGGTCCAGAACCTGTGTATATAAACACCGTGGGACCCAGGGGTTGCCTTAGGCTGCATTGACCTTCTACAGAGAGAGGATGAAAAACCAAGTGCAATTAACAAACAACGGAAATCTAAAGATGAAGGTCAGGAGGACACTTCGGTAGCTCCAAAAAGGCCACATCACCTGCAATGGGCAAGGAGGAAATTCTAAAAATGAAACTCAGAACAAAAGGTGGAGTTGCTGAGTGGCACGGATGGTGGAAGCCTCAGCTGCAGCGGGGTTGTTAACCACCCTGACGCAGGCGATGGGGTCATGGGGGCTCATGACCCTTAGTCTTAGTTCCTGAGACTCCTCTGAGCCCTCTGAATCACTTCTTTTATTGTGATATTGGGATCTAGAATTAAAAACATATCATTTGGTGGGCACCTGGGTGGCTCAGTCAGCTGAGTGGTTGACTCTTGGTTTCATCTCAGGTCATGATTTCTGGGTCATAAGATCGAGCCCCGTGTAGGGCTCTGCACTCAGCGCAAGTCCACTTAAGATTCTCTCTCTCCCTTTCCCTCTGCCCCAACCCCCCTAAAATAAATATATAAGAAGGAAAAAATATATATATATAAATAAAATTTGGTTCTTTTTTTTTTTTAAAGATTTTATTTATTTATTTGACAGAGATCACAGGTAGGCAGAGAGGCAGGCAGAGAGAGAGGAGGAAGCAGGCTCCCTGCTGAGCAGAGACCCCCCGATGCGGGGCTCGATCCCAGGACCCTGGGATCATGACCTGAGCCGAAGGCAGAGGCTTAACCCACTGAGCCACCCGGGCGCCCCTAAAATTTGGTTCTTGTCCCCATTTCTGGCATAGAGCTTCTTGGAATTTCCCAAGTGATGAGAGCACTAAAGGTGTCTGGTTATGGCAACCCAGGCATCCTGGCAGAACATTCTAGAACTAAAATCCACATGGGGAAATGAATGTGTTCTGGCTGCAAAAGTATGGGTTTGTGGAGGAGAAGCGAGTCAGAATAAGTCCATGGAAAATTCTCCCAGTCGTGAAAATTCTTCACCATCTTGCAACGTAAAATTTCAAAGAGAGAATTTGTTTCCTTTTGACGTCTACTCAAACTGTCAATCATAAGAAACAAGCTTTGATCCACCATGCTGGGGAATAGACTGAACCGCTTGATATTCCTCTGCAGAAAATGCTGTTACAAAATCGTTGTCATACGGAGAGGCTGTCAAAGTATACACAGCCCTCCCCCCTGCAAAACAATGAAGAGAAAAGTATCATAAAATCATATAAGTTAATCAGTAAAATACCTTACTTTTCTGTTTTTTTGTGGTGTTTATAGTATTTGTTTAATTTTTAAAATTGTTCTTTAATGTGACTTCTTTCTCCTAAGTAACTGTTCCCTTTCATATTTAATTTTGTACTTGTAAGTTTCCATTCTTCTTAAAAACACTTCTTCAAACTGAATAAGCCTCAGCCCCCACAAAACCTGAATCCCCACCTGACGGATGTGATTATCGGGAGCCCGTGCGTTATTTCATCATTGTGGTAAAGTGGACAAGATTACCCTGTTCTTATAGAAAAGAAAAATGAAGGCCCAGGGATGAACTTGCTTCCTCATTCTGGCCCTGAATGCTTTTTCCTCTAGGATCTGGTATCTTCTTGCTTCTTGGCTCTCAGTCTGTGGATCCTCCTACTGCGTCTCCCACGCAAGTCCTAGTAGGGAGAGGCAGAGGGGGACTGAGTGGGAAGAAGGGGCCTCCTAGATAAGCCTCTGCTGGAGGGCCCCGGGCTGTCCAGCGGCTGGTGGTGGCCCTGGGCGGGGACATGGGGAGGGGGGCAGGAGGGCAGGGCACTGCCAGCCTCTGGGTCCCGGGCCAGGACCCTGCAACGCGGTGAATTGCTGGTGTGGCTTAAGCCTGATGTCACAAACAGACACAGGGAGGGGCCGGCAAAGGATTGCACATGTGTGGGGCTCCATTTCCTGAAACCACCCAGCCTGGCACAGAGAGGGTTGCTATACTGAGCCACACTCGAACCCAAGATCAGGACAGCCACTGAAGGCACCTGAGTGTTCACTCCTCCTTGGACAGTCCTTTGGCTCATCAGGCTGCGAAGAATTACAAAAGCATTGCCTCTTAGAGCAGAAAGAACCTACGTATCCCTGAATCCAGCGACCCTCAGGTCCACCCTGGAGCAGGAGAGAATCAGTAAGGATGATGTAGTGACTTGCCCCAAAAGCTGAATTCAAACCCTGAATGTATGCAATTTAAATTCGATGGCTTAGATGGGGGCTTATCATTTAAGAAAACAAACAAACCAAAAAACCCTTGCATTTGGTGTTACAATATCCCTTAGGAAATAATGGTGTTGGTGCTAATATTTGCTAGTGTGTGTTATGCGCAGCCATGTGCTGGGCATTGGGCTGAAGGCTCTGCACTTTGTCTCCTTTCATTGACACAAGAACCCGACAAGGCGAATGCTCTTATTAATCCGAGTTTACCTCTAAGGAAACAAGGACATTGAGATCCAGGAGGCAGAAGTCCCGCCTGGACACGCCGACTCAGGACCTGAGCTCGGGCAGCTGACTTGCCTGTGCGCACTCAGTCACCCCGCCCTCCTGCCTCTGGAGATCACAGGTGGAGTTCGGTGGTTAGGTGAAAATAAGAGTCAGGCAAACTTGCTGGAGCCTCATGCCTTCTTAAAGAACCTGCACTGGTCTAGAAACCTGGAACCCCAGAAGCTGTGAGATAGCCCATCCCGGCCATTCGACAGACGCCAGGGAGGACGGATTGGGTGACGCAGCATCACCGGGCAGGTTGGGAACACAGTTAGATCAAGGGGAGAATTGGCCTGGCGGATTTTCAGCATTTGTAAGACATGAGCATTGGGGGATTTCCTTTGATCTGGACAATGGCTGACTAAAGGAAAGGCAGCTTCTAGAAATAAATTCAGAAAACAATTCTTCTAACCTATGTCTCCCCAGGGACATCCTGGCTTTGCCATTGTATTTCGGGGTAGCTCCAGGAATGTGTCCACATTCCTCAACGGAGCGGGAATTTCCAGGCCTTGGGCTCCTACTAGATGCTGCCTCTCTGGCCACAAAGGAGAAGTCTGGAGGCACATTCTCGCCTCTCCCCCTGCGGTACCTCTTCCCACTCCGGGAGCGCCTTTCCCGTTGGCTGTCTCCATGGTGAAGGTGAGAGAAAGAAAGAGTTCAGATGGTTTCCCTGGCAACAGCAAGGGAGAGCTTGTTGCCTTGGTGATGGTGAGGCACATGAGACAGAGATTCTCAGAGAATCTGACCCCCCACCCCAGCTCCCACCCTGCGCAGGTTCTGCCCTGGGCTTCCTAGTTTAGCAACTCACCGGGCAATGATGATGGTCTTATAGGTGATGGTCTCTATCCAGGCCACCGGACCGGAGTCCTCTCTGGGTGCAGACACACTTGGTTCGGGCACATTAGTTCACCTATGGGTTCTCAGCTGCCTCATCTATAAAATGGGGCTAATAGGATCAACCTCCCATAGCCATAAGGAAAAGTAAACTTACTTTCCACAAGGAAAGTAAATATACATGCCAGTAAATTTTACCCATTATTATTACACAGCAACTATTTTTTTTAAGGATTTATTTATTTATTCTGGAGAGAGAGAGAGAGAGCGTGAGCACGAGGGCAGGGAGAGGGGCTGAGGGAGAAGGAGAGAATCCCAAGGAGACTCCATGCTGAGTGCAGAGCCCCATGAGGAGCTCGATCCCACGACGCTGAGTTCATGAACTGGGCCGAAATCAAGAGTGGGATGCCCAACAGACTGAGCCACCCAGGCACCTCTATTACACAGTAACTATTATCACACACTAATAACCACTGTTTCTAAAATGCAGAGAGGGGGGACGTGGGATTTAATAAGACCATTTTAGAGAAAGAAGCTGGAGCCCAGGGCCGGTGAGCAACTGCCTGAGTTCCAGCAGACGGAAGCTCTGCTAGAGTGGGAAGCCAGATATCTGGACTCGAAATCCAGTGCTGTTTCCACCTCCCCCTCCCCTCTTGCACAGTAGACAACGCCGACCACTGGCTGGGCCTGCCCTTGTCTCCCGCCTCAATCAGTGATGCCGGAAGCAAAGCGTCTAGTCCCTCCCCTCCCCCATGTCTCCCACGGTTTGCACGGTAAGCCTGGACCGAGTCAACAAGAGCATCCGGATGGTTGTCAGAACAATTAATAAGCACAAGATGGGAATAGTGAATTAATTTAGCCAAGTCTTCCCGTCCAACAAATTACTGAAATCATTCCAGACGCAAGTCTGATGGAATGCGTCACTGTTTCATTGAACGGTTTTGGCATCGCATAGCCTCTAATGGCATTCCTGAATCATACAACTTGTGAATTATTAAGGTTTTACTTGTGTGATCTATTAGTTACTTAGAAAGCAATGCATCATGCTGGGAAGACTACTGGCTTCAGAACTAACCAGACTTGAAATCAAATCCTGAATCCCACTATATACTAGCAATGTGACTTTGGATGAGTTCATTCACCTCCCTGAGCGTCAGTTTTCTGATCTGTACAACAGGCATATACTAATAATGCCTCCTGGCAAACTTGTTGTGAAGGTTAGAGATAATTTATAGGAAACACCTGGCACATACAAGTCACTTAACAACTGATTGCCTTTCTCATTGAACACAGGCGGTCTTGTCACATTTCACATCGTGTTCTATCTCTGCCCCTCATGTCAGTCCTCCTTTGGGGGTGCACCAGGAAGGAAAGGCAGTGCCTTACACGGTTCTGCACCTGCTCCAGCATAGGAGAGCTCCGGAAAGGTTTGCTGAGGTCAGCAGAGGCTTTTGGTTGCTTTGCATGCAGTGCTGGGGAGTGGGGGGCCTGGAAAGTTCTAGCCCGCAGCCAGCCTTCTCCATCCAGGTCAGATGGCATAGGGAGCTGCCTAGTCAAAATCTTTCACAGTGTGCTCTCCAAGGCTGGCTGGCGGCTGTTGGTCACATGGCTAGGGCTGGGTCCCAGCAGCAGGTTTGGACCGCATGGTCCCCCCTGGCAGGCGTCCATGCCTAATTGCATCACAAGTTAATATCAGTTCAAAGCCCACCAATACAATCGTATTTCCCAGGAATTTTGGATTGGGTCCAAGAAAGAGTTCAGTTAGTTTCTTGATATTGTTAATATGCTTTCATAGGGCACCAGGGCAGCTCAGTTGGTTAAGCGTCTGCCTTAGGCTCAGGTCATGATCTCAGAGTCCTGGGAGCACGTTCTGCATCGCATCAGGCTCCCTGCTCCGTGGGGGTCTGCTTCTCTCTCTCTCCCTCTGCCCCGCTTGCTCTCACTAGCTCTCTGTCTTTAATAAATAAATAAAATCTTTTTAAAAAATGCTTTTATAGAAAGCCTGGAATGGACGATTAGCCATTTGCCACCGTGAGGCGCTTGACCTGGGAAAAGGCATACTCGCATGTGCACATGCATGAGGAAGCACGTGCGCACATGCACATATGTGTGCACATGGGCAGGCACACACACACATGCTCGCACACACACCACTGGGCGGGTGCAGAATTTGGGCATGGAGGTCCCAGATCACAGACCGGATCACTTTCTGGGTCCTGGGAGCATTTCTGACCTCCAGTTTGGTGGAACACCTTAAAATAAAATCCCTTTATGGCTCTGTTGTCGTTGTTATAGGTCAAGTTTATTTCTGTTACTTACAACCCAAGAATTCTGACGAATTCGCTCCCTTACAGCGGGGAGCACAGTGTGGAGTGCAGGGAGAACGCTCTGATGCCCTTGAAGGAATTCAGTTCACAAAGGTTCTATGCCTCAGCCTTTTATGGATAATAAAGTAACTCCCACCGGCAGAGCAAAAAGGTCGTGGCCTTTTTGCATCTCCGATCCTCCTCAGTGTCCGCCTCCATCCAACAGTAATTAAAGACCCCGCAGAGACAGGCACTCACACCTTTTTAGGAGTCTCAGCGACTGCATTTACTCCGTGACTTTCACAGATGCCCGATAAGCTCCCTTCCTTCTGGGGACAGGAAGGACTTGGAAAGTTCGTGACCAGGTGCTGTGTTTCAGTTTTCTGACTAACTTAGTTCCTGTGGAACTAAATGCTTCCCTCTGTGCTGGGAGCCAGCTGGTGACAGCCACCACAGCCAATGAGAAGGTCCCAGGAACTCGGGTTTGACTCCAGAACCAGCCATCCCCTGGCCCCTGGGACTGTGAATTCGGAAGCTCCCAAGAGGCGGATCAATATGGCGGCGAACCCAGACGCCAGACAGGCCAAAGGTGGTGTGGTTGTGTAGTTCAGAGACGAGCCCTTTGGGTACAGGCTGCTCTGCCAGTCTCTGGAAGATGGGGGAGGTGGGTGCTGGTACAGGGTGGGCCTCCCAGGAAGCAGACTCTGAGAAGAGTTTAGGGACAGAATGTTTGCCACAGAGTGTTTGCCACAGAGTGTCACTGGAACCATCCCCAGAGGAGGGGAGAGGAAGGAAACAGGATAGGGCAGAGGGAGAAGGGAGGCCCAACGATAGACCCCACAGGAAACACAGGAACCACAATGACCTTCACAGTTGTCTCCGTTTGGCCTGAGCTGACCCAGCCTCTCTACCTTTCCCAGCGGATGCAGCAACCACAGGATGGGTATGACCTTGGGTCACCCAGCTCTCTGCGGCTGAGACCAACGCGGAAGAACCTGACAGCTGTGCTTGTCTGATGACAGCATTCCCAGCAGCTGGAGAAGCAAGTCCTCCGGTGAAAGGGGGGTCTGGTATCCCATCCCAGTGTCCACCAAAAGTACGTCCCCAGCAGAAGGGGGGTTAGAAATCTGAGCCTATAAGCCAGCAGCTGGAACACAGCAGCAGTATCTTCCTGCATGGCAGGCATCAGCCCACAGAGGAGTAGGAGCTCAGGGTTTCACTGAGACCTAACTTTTTTTTTTTTTTTTAAGATTTTATTTATTTATTTGACAGACAGGGATCACAAGTAGGTGGAGAGGCAGGCAGAGAGAGACGGAGGAGGAAGCAGGCTCTCCGATGAGCAGAGAGCCTGATGCGGGGCTCGATCCCAGGACCCTGAGATCACGACCTGAGCTGAAGGCAGAGGCTTTAACCCACTGAGCCACCCAGGTGCCCGGAGAGACCTAGCATTTTAACAAGGAGAACTGTCACCCAAATTGGCTAGCTAACTTAGAAAAAAGAAAAGAAAAAAGCACGCTGGTCTAGGAATCAGAAAACCTGGATCTGAACTAGGGTCTGCGGGCTCTTTGAGCTTGGTGAAGTCTCTAAGGCTATCAGAGCTGAATCTGAAAATGGCAACCAGCACACCTATTTCACAGGGCTGATTTGAGAGGAAAATGCTAGCACACATCGTTAGCACCACCCACGACCAGCAGCCGGGATGCGGAGAAAGTTACTTGGCTGGCTTTTCTCTGATAACCACCATGGATAGTGTAAAAATTATTGTTCCAACAGGAAGGGCCATAAGCTCTGTTTTCTACAGCCTTCTGAAGCCAGATGCCAGGCAGGGGACCACGAAACTGACATTCGTTCCTGAAACCTCTGGAACACACCAGTTGTTGGGCATCCAATGCCCTCCATTACCCTTGGGCTGGGAAGAGGGAAGACTTACCTATGTTATTGGGGGCTCTCATTCACATCTGGATGAAATCTGTGGGACTTGGTCATCCTGGGGGAGACTGGCCAGGCAACACCCTTGTGAAGTTGGGTAGGCAGTTATTATCAGTGGTCCCAACTCACACACACACAGACACACGTGCACACACGCACAGAGTCTTAGAATAGACAGATTTTCACAGATACCCATCTGTAAAACCAGCAGAGGCTCAGATAAAAACAAAACAAAACCCAAAACCCCAAAACTCATTATGAGGATGAGAGCAGAACCATCCGTGTCTCAGATAATTAGGAGAACTGAAATCATATTTGCCACTCCAGTGTGCAGAGAGTAGGAGACAGAGGAATATTTTTATAAACAGCACAGTTGGAGGGTCCCAGGCCTAGCATCCTTCTTTAACCTCAAATTTTTTATTGTGGTAAAATTCATATACCATGAAATTTACCATAAAATAACCATTTGTGAGGATACAGCTCTGTGGTGTTTAACACTGTCATAAGGTTGTACAACTGTCACCAACCTCCATCTCCTGAACTTTCGTCTTGTAAAACCAAAGCTCTCCACCCATTAGACAATAAACTCTCTGTTCTCTTCCCCCAACCCCTGGCAACTGCTGTCTAACACCCTTATTAGCTGAGGAAACAGCTCAGGGAGGGCCAGCCCCTTGTCACAGACAAACAGGCCATCTGTGGCTGGTTGAGGACCCAAGCAAGGTCCTGGAGGTCCTGGTCCATTGCATCGTTCTGACCTTTCTCTTAATTGTGGGGCCAGAAGTGCGGGGTGTGGTTGGACCCACAGGCAACAACTCACCATCCTACGTTCCTTCTGGGTTTGCAGGCAGTGAAGAGTGATAGGGGTGAGGAACCAGAAGCGAAAAGCAGAACGGACACGATCTTAGTTTCCTAGAGCTGCCATGACCAAGGACCACAGGCGGGGGGGCTTACATCACAGAAACAGGTTCTCTCGTGGTTCTGGAGGCTGGAAGTCCAAAATCAAGATGTTGGCAGGGCTGCCTCCTTCCTAGAACTGCAGAGGGGGAGAGTCTGTTCCAGGCCTTTCTCCTGGGCTCGTAGATGGCCATCCTTGTGTTCACATAGTGTCCTCCCTGTGTCTGTGTCTGAGTGTGTGTGTCCGAATATTCTCCTTTTACAAGAACCCCGGGTGTATTGATAAGCAGCTGACCTTTACCCCCTTTACCCCCAGGCTGACCTCATCTTCATGAATTTTATCTGCAATGACCGTATTTCCAACTACAGTCACATTCCACTGTAGTGAGGGGTAGGATTTCAGCAGATGAATTTGGCGGTGGGGGGGCGAACCATTGAGCTTAGAGCAGAGGCCCCCTCTCCCTTATTCATTGGTCCAGAGAGACAGAGGGACCCACGCACAAGCTTGTGAACTCGGGCCGTCTCGTGTATATTTGGCAATGTGACACGTGACCTCATGAGTCAACAAGAAGAGGGCGGTCTAGTCAATAAGCAGCCCAAATAGCTCGGCAATTCCACTCCGAGGCCTGCGCACCGAGCTCCAGTCAGTAGATGCCACAAGCTTTGGGTGAGGATCGTCCCTGCAGCCTGGCTTACAATACCAGGAGGTCGTCCACAGGAGAGGGAGTATGTAGACGGTGTTGTGGTCTGAACTGTGTCCCCCCAATTCATATGCTGACGTCCTAACACCCAGGACCTCAGAACGTGACTATATTTGGAGATAGTCTCTGAGGAGGAGGTGAAAGTAGGATGAGGTCATGGGGTGGGTCCTGGTATCTGTAGAAGGAGAGATGTGGACAAAGACAAACACAGGAAGAAGTCCATTGACTGATGTCCTTCTAAGAAGGGGAGATTGGGACAGAGAGACACCAGGGATGGGCATGCGCAGGGAAAAGAGGACTTGGGGAGAAAGACAATTGCCTACACACCAAGGAGAGAGCCTTCGATGGACGCCAACCCTGCTGACATCTGATCTCAAAAGTTCGGCCTCCAGACCTGTGAGAGACCACGTTTGCGTTGTTCAAGCTGCCAGGGCTGTGGTGCTTTGCTGCCGCAGCTTTAGCAAACGAATGCAACAGCCTAAGTTTAAAGACACGGAGGGGCGCCTGGGTAGCACAGTCAGTTAAGTGTCCAGCTCTGGCTCTCTGCTTCGGTCTTGGTCTTAGGGTGGTGAGTTCAAGCCCCGAGTAGGGCTCCCTGCTGGGCATCAGTCCTACTTAAAAAACAAACAAACAAACAAACAAACATGTATAGAAGTGGGGTGCCTGGCTGGCTCAGTCGGTAGAGCATATGGTTCTTCATCTCCGGGTCATGAGTTCCAGCCCTATGTTGGGCATAGAGATCCCTTTAAATAAATTAATTGAAAAATTACCAAATTAATTGAAAAACTCCTACACATATAGGAGTAATAAGTACCAAATTCAGGACAGGGAGTAACTCTATGAGGAAGGAAGTGGGCTGGGACCAAGGAGGGATACTCAGAAGGCTTAGTCTATGTTATTAAAATACTGCAGTATATTACTTTATTATTATTATTATTATTATTTAGAGAGAGAGAGAGAAAGAGGACACATGTGAGAGTGTGAACAGGGGGAGGGAGGGGCAAAGGGAGAGAGAGACTATTAAGCAGGTTCCATGCCCACCATGGCCCCCGACTCAGGCTTGATCTCATGACCCTGAGATCAAGACTGACTGAGACGCTCAACTGACTGAGCCACTCAAGAGATCCAAGCAGTGTTTTACTTCAAAGCTGTGTGTGATTGGTACCTGGATGTTTTTACATTATACCCTCTATTTTTTATTTAAACCCAAAATAGGTGAGCCTGAGCACTGGCTGTGTATTCCCGCATTCCAGGGCAGCCTACCACACAGTGCCTTTAGCCATAACTCACCGTGTGACCCTAGACTAGTCATTTCTCGTCATTGGCCTCGGTTTCTCTAACTGTAAAGACAGAAGAACAAACTAATTCAGTACTTTCCAATATGTGTTCCCCAGGACACGAATTTGGTGAGACTGAATATATACTACTCTACATCCAGAAAGGGTTACCTGGTCACATAATTTTTAGATCTGCTGGATTACCAAAGATATAATCACATGTTTTCACTACAGAAATTTCAAAGGCTTTTTCACCATGAAAAGTCAGCACTAGGTTACGGCATGGGCACAACAGAGCACTCTTTTCAAAGAAGAGCTATCAACTCCTTTCCCTGTTCACTCAGATAAAAGCTCATGTCCCTGATGATTCTAAAGAAGCATCAGTAGCTTTTTGCATGGGGAGCTTTGTGTAAATAAACACAGGTTTAAAATTTAGAGGCTTAGGTTCGTGTTCTCTCTCTCCTCTCCCTCTATCTGTCGCCCTCAAATAAATAAATAAAATCTTAAAAAGAAAGAGAGGGAGGGAGGGAGGGAAGAAGGAAGGAAGGAAGGAAGAAAGGAAAGAAAGGAAGAAA
Source organism: Enhydra lutris kenyoni (assembly GCF_002288905.1). NCBI lineage: Eukaryota > Metazoa > Chordata > Mammalia > Carnivora > Mustelidae > Enhydra > Enhydra lutris. The sequence continues at coordinate 14,959,265 of NW_019154119.1, forward strand.
GAAAGAAAGAAAGAAACACAGAGTAAATGTCTAGCTTGGTTACTACCCATGCCCGAGTCAAGAAATGGCACATTGCCAGAACCCAAGATGGCCTTCATGGCCTCTTTCCCAGTCATGACATCCTTCCTCCTCCCCAAAGATAAACACTAATTCTGTCATTCATTCCCTCTTAATTGTGCCTATGTTTGTAAACCTTTTCATCAAGAGAATACAAAGTATGTGGGGTTTTGTGTCTGCTGTCTTCTGCCACACATTGTGTTTGTAAGAATCCATTTGCTGTTGATTAGTTGTGGCCCTTCTCTTCTCCTAGCTGCGTAGTATTTCACTAACCGGCATTCCATCACTCTTTTTTAGCAGATGGGGTAGACAGACTAATGACCCCCAAAGATGCTGCTCTGGAGAACAGTTTGGCTTTACCAACCAAAATTGAAGACAGGCATTCCCAACATCTTACAATTTTACCCCATAAGCATCTGTCCACCAGAAGTGTGTGCCCATCAAGAGACCTATGGAGGACATTGCAGCATTCTATGGCTGTTGGAATTTGGGGTCGCTTCCAGTTTGGAAGTACTTATGGATAATGCTGCCGTCAATGTCCTGCATAGGTCTCTTAATGGGCATACATTTCTGGTGGATAGATGCTTATGGGGTAAAATTGTAGGATGTTGGGAATGTCTGTCTTTAGTTTTGGTTGGGTGAAGCCAAACTGTTCTCCAGAGCATCATCTTTGGGGGTCATTAGTCTGTCTACCCCATCTGCTAAACAAAGCAAACAAACAATAAGATTTTAAAAAATCAAAATGTCATTTTTTACCTTTCAGGTTGATTTGTTTAAAAAATAGTAATGGGCTGGGGCGCCTGGGTGGCTCAGTGGGTTAAGCCGCTGCCTTCGGCTCAGGTCATGATCTCAGGGTCCTGGGATCGAGCCCCGCATCAGGCTCTCTGCTCTCTAGGGGAGCCTGCTTCCTTCTCTCTCTCTGCCTGCTTGTGATCTCTCTGTCAAATAAATAAACAAAATCTTTAAAAAAAAAAAATAGTAATGGTACCCACAACTGGTGAAAACTATGAATTGTTGGGCTCTTACACTACTCTTCAGTAAATTAGTACAATCTCCTTGCAGATGTTAGAAAGATCTTATAAAGGTTCATTCCTTTTAAGCCCCTGATTCCACTTCTAGGATGTTAGAATAGTCACCCACTGGTGAAATATATAGCCATTTAAAATCATACCTTTGGGGGCGCCTGGGTGGCTCAGTGGGTTAAGGCCTCTGCCTTCAGCTCAGGTCATGATCTCAGGGTCCTGGGATCGAGCCCCACTTCAGGTTCTCTGTTCGGTGGGGAGCCTGCTTCCTCCTCTCTCTCTGCCTGCCTCTCTGCTTACTTATGATCTCTCTCTGTCAAATAAATAAATAAAATCTTTAAAAAAAATAAAAAAATAAATAAAATCATACCTTTGAAAGATATTTAATGGCTAAAACTTATTACAAGATATATATTAGGTGCCATTTACCTAAGTATGTAGAACAGCAGTTCTATATAATGTCTGCAAGAAAACATCCCAGAGTTAAATATCACACCCATGTATGATAATATTAAAACATTAAAGGCTCCAACAAGCTCTAGAAGAAGAAAAAGATAACTATTTAGCCCAACATTGCCCAGATTAGACTATACTTCTCTCTCTTCATGCCATACTTATTACATAACTGCAAAACTACTAATGCACATAATGCGCTTAACAAAAATATTGTTAAATAAAAAATCTTGAGAGAGAAAAAGAAGACCTAGAGAATGACCCTCGGGTCACATTCAGATGTCTGCATATAGATACACCACAGGTACATGAATGACTAGAGGCACAGATCTCTTTCTGAATTGCTGTTATTGGTGTTTTCTTTGTTTCATGCTTTCCTGCATTTTAAATTTGTCTACAATGAACACTAGTTCATTAAATAAACGTATTTAGGTGTATGCATTCGTGTCTGTATACATGTGTGTTTCCTTAAAAAAAAAAAAAAATGCCAGCCATCCATGGGCCTGAAGTGGAGACACCGAATCCTTGCAGGAGATCCACGCGGGCTCTGTTATGCTTCTAAGGTAGGGGTGAAGTAATGTCATGAGGTTCTTCCTGTCCTTGTCCTTCAAGCGCAGGAACATCAAAGGCAGACAAGGCTTCCTTGAGTGATGATGTTCCCGGTGACCTCTGCCTTTATGGAAATGACCTACAAGCATCATCTGTTTCTTTTTTATTTTTAAATTATTTTTAAGATTTTATGTCCTTTTAGGTAACTTCTGCACCCAGTGTGGGGCCCAAACTCGCAACCGTGAGATCGAGAGTGGCACGCTCCGCCGGCTGAGCCAGCCCGGCGCCCAGAGCATCATCTGTTTGAACAACGTCTGTGGGTCTTGTGTAATACTGTGCTGGAAGCTGAAACCCAGGGTCTCTTTACAGGGACACTCAGAAGAAGTTTTGGCAAGAGCTGTATTCCAGGAAAGTGTCCGGCTCTTGCAAATCAATTTGTATGCATTCTTCTGTCAGAAAAACTAAACTGTGCAACCCAAAATGTTCCTTCCTTCATTTTGGCTGCCAGGAGATTTTTAGACTCAAACTCAGGACCCCTTTAGGGTAATAAGGTTTTCAGATTGCTGGGCTCCAAAATGTCAGAACCACCCCCCAAGAACACATGGTCTCATGCACACATAGGGGGAAACTGAGGCTTCTAGTCTACCCTGGGCTTTTCTCCTATGACCAGTCACCCTGCTTCTTTGATATAGCTTATTTCCAACTGTGTCCTTCTGCATCATTAATATTGGAAAGCAGCTTTGAATCCAGCTGAGAAGTGTAAGTTTAACATGGGTCAGAGCTCAACAGAGCAGAAGCACAAAAGTGGCTTCCAGTGCCCCAGGCAGTAGCTGAGCCTCGGCAGGAAGGGAACTAAGGGAACTTCCACTAACTAAGGAGATAGAGTCCAGGGGGCGGACTGGACACATTTAGGGAGATGAGCTCTGATTTAAGTAGGGACTTGGGCATCAGCGGGGAGGATCTGGCCTTGCCTCTTCATCCTTGGAATCCAGCACATTATTTGGCTTGGGGAGATGGTGTGACAGAGAGTAAGGTATATTTCAACCAGTTTAGTTGCTAGGGTTTTCATTTTGTGTCAACCCTGGATCTTGTAAGCCATTGTCTGGTCTTCGAACCCTTGGTCCCCAAATGCTGGTGCAGGAGCTAGGATCAGAGCATGGAAACATGGTTTTCTGTTGGGTTGGTTGTTGGTTTGTCCGAAGCACAGTGGGAAGAATAAGGATGATGAAGGGAGTTTTTAAAGAAACTAAACTCATTCACTTTTTTGGTTTTAAAAATACCCTTTATTTGGGGGTCCTGGGGGGCCTCGGTCGGTTAAGCATCCGGCTCTACACTTGTCCCCTGAAATGATGGTGCTGGGAACTGTTTCACTGCTCTTTCGGGGCAAAATAAAATGTTGTTAACCTCAGGTCAGACCCTCCAATTTCTTTCTTAAAAATTATTTTCGATGATATGTGAAACCCACAAGTGGGGCACCTGGGTGCCCCAGTCTGACTCTTGATTTCAGCTCAGGTCATGATCTCAGGGTCGTGAGATTGAGCCCCATGTCAGGCTCTGCACTGCGCTTGGAGCCTGCTTAAGATTCTCTCTCTCCCTCTCCCTCTGCCCTGCTCTAGCCCTCCCTCTCTCTAAAACAACAACAACAAAACCCCCACAAGCCTGTGTACCCAAGTTCTCCTGGCCCCTGACCGTTTCCACTGCCAGCATGTGCCTGGAGAGGGAAGCCAGGTGCCCCCGGATGCCTTTGTATCCGAAGGAGCAGGTGAACCCCGTCTGGAGCGTGGCCCCAAGGCCCTTCACATGTGACTTGGCTCATTGCTACTTCACCTCACACTGTCCCCACTGAGCACCCCCTAGAACTCTCGCTACGTGGGATTACTGGCCATTCCTCAAACACTTAAACAACCTTTGAGACGGGTTCTTCTTGCCCACAGTCTCGTTCTTCCTTCTGTCTCTGAGGCCCAGCCTGCCCCCTTGGCAAGATGAAATGAGAGATAAATGTTTGCAAACTCGTGTTCGGGCACCCCACCACGTCTGGGGAGCTTAACCTCTAGGTTTTCCTCACAGGGAGCCTTTCCAGAAGCTTCTGGTGGATGCTCTCCTCTTCCAGCCCATGGCATCTTGTATTCACATTGTACACGGATGTGGTAGGGTCACACGTGTCCTTAAAGCTCTGCGTGCTTGAAGGCAGGAACCGGCTCTTACTGGTGTTGGTATTTCCTGGGGCCTCACAGTCTATCCCCATTTCATGGTATGGAACAAAGGAATGAGTAAGGCATGAGTGAACGACTCAGTGGCCCAGCTCCAGAAGCAGGCACAGGGCAATATGTGGGACCAGCGGCCTACCTCCCTGAACCTTCTGCCCCTCGCTGGCCCCTCAGAGCAGTGGAAGGTGGCACTTGGGGGTGACAGGAGACCGGCTCTGAGAATGGCCCAGGGCCACATCTTTCCCTGCCTGCGCAAGGAGGCCAGTGACGATGATCACCGATGAAAGGCCTGATCGGAGTCGAGCACCTTCTGTGTATTATCTCATCTTCTCATCTAAGGTGCAGTGACCATTCCACGGAAATGTCCCTTCACCGCAGCCGACAGTGTTACCAGATGCTGCTACGAACAGCTACTTCAGACGCCACACGGCTTGTGAAACCGAAGGGAGGAAGAGTGGCTTAGTTTAGCCTGTATTTAGTTTTGTGACTAGGACAGTGAAGGCAATAAAGATATTACAGAGAGTTCAGAAAGTTTCGGAAAGGGAAATATTTGTGCTTTATCACTCGACCCAGAAACTCCGGAGAGTGCTAATCTTTGGTGGATTCTGTCTGCTTAACAGGCAAACGAGTAATGAAAACAAGGGGGCGGGGAGCATCTCAGCACATGACGCATCAGGAGCAGCCTCTGAGATGGTGCCCGCGCCTGCCCCAGCCCTCTCGGGTGGCTTTGAACGCCGAGCCCAGTAAAGTGGGTCATCAGTGTTTGGAACCCAGCAGCAGAGGAGGGGAATATAGAGTCCTCTGGGGAAGTTGGTGGCCAAACTCCCCCCAAATCAGAATGTGAGCTTGGCTTTCAACAGACCAAGGTTTCAAGCCTTCCCAAATGTTCTCGTTTTCCTGAATGTTCTTTCTCTAACAACACTAAACTTGGGCAACAGTCGTGCATTTAATGAATATTACTGAGCCTCTTGCAAGGGGAGTTCGGGGACAGAAGTCAACCTGGCAGGAGGGTGGGGGTGGTCAGAGGAGGCCTTAGACAAGGTGGCCCCCGAACTGGAATCTGAAGGCCAGGAATTCCCCACGATGTATGCCAGCCCTTGGTGTCTAGGTTCTCAATGACTAGACCTTCATTCTTCCAAAGGTTTTTTTTTTTTTTTTTTTAATATTCTTTTAAAGTAAATATTCTGCAACATTTAGCTAGCTGTCACTGGCCTTGCAAAGAAATGCAAGATTTATGTACTTCTCCTCAGATGACCTGGTTGTTTAAGGAAGCTATGTGGAGATTAGAGGCAAGACAAGGGGCTAGGGATGGGGGAGTCTGAGAGACAAGGAGGCATTTCTGATGGCAGCTGTCAGGGCTGCTGTTCATGCCCATTCCCCGCTTCGGGCTCTCACTTGTTCCTTTGCAAGTCCCTTCCCACCCCCTCAACCCCCACACCATGCGCACTTCATAACCGATCTAAGAGAAACCATGAGACCCCAGAGAGGGATGAAGGCCTTCTGCATGGAAGCCACGGGTCTTTGGAGAAAATTGGACCTCATTTGATTGAGGTTTACTATTTCACTTTCTCAACTTCTGCACCATTAAAAAGATCATTATTTTTTTTTTAAAGATTCACTTATTTATTTGAAGATCACAAGTAGGTAGAGAGGCAGGCAGAGAGAGAGAGAGAGGAAGGGAAGCAGTTCCCCGCTGAGCAGAGGCCCTGATGCGGGGCTCTATCCCAGGACCCTGGGATCACGACCTGAGCCGAAGGCAGAGGCCCCAACCCACTGAGCCACCCAGGCGCCCCCCAAAAAATCATTATTTCATTGGGATATAATTCACATACCATAAAATGTACCCTTCTAAAGTGTATAGCTCAGCCGTCTTTAGTGCAGTCAGACTCATGAAACTGCTACCGCGGACAAAACCCAGAGTATTTCCACGATGCGGGCAAGAAATTTCGTATCTGTTAGTAGTGCCTACTCATTGCCTGTCCCCTGGGCCATCTTGTCAAAGGAAACAGTTGATTCCTCCACAGATCAGAATCAGGAGAGCCCTCTGTTTTATAAAGATGTACAGAGCCCTAAGGGGACAGGCACTTGGCTGGGGTCCTTTGAGAAGCTAGTGGCAGATGGGCCAGCTCTGCAGGGACAGAAGGCGGAGATCCTGAGGAGCTTTCTGAAGGAACTACGGGAACTGCTAAAATGAGACTCTGATTCTGTAGGTCTAGGACAGGGGGTGATTCTCCATTTCTACCAAGCTCCCAACAGATACCATTATGGTTCCCCCTTTGAGAAGGTGGGGGGGGCGAGGGCGGGTGCCAACCGCTGAGCAACACTGCCGGGCTTTCTGTGGAAGACCACCAGAGAGGAGGGGGGTGGAGTGGGAAGTCCTTGGATCTGAGTTGGTCAGACCTGGACCTAGGTCTGGCACCCCACTGGTTGTGACTCAGGCAAGGTTCTTCTGATCACGGGGACAAAATGCAGACTAGTTTGAGCAAGAAAGGTGACATTATGGGAAGTGTAACAGGGTCTACTTCAGAGTCTAAAGCCAGTTCTCAGACAGCCATGCTGACTCGATGAGGCCAGCAGGTTCCTCTTTTATGCCCGGATGACCCTATGTGCCAGCAGTGCGGGAAGAGGGAGGCTGGAGGGACCGGAGAGCCCAGGCTCGTGACCTTAACCTGGACTGAGAAGCTGGCTGCCCGGAGGTACCCGGATGCTCTGAGCAGTCCGGAGGGAAGCCACCCAGCCAGGAGGTCTCAGACTTGCTGGCCTTCTCTGACACTCACTTTCCCTGGGACATCTTCGATCACCTCATAGAGATCCCATCTCCAAATATCAGGAAGAAGGAGCTTTCCCTTTGCGGAAATTTCCCAGGTCACCCTACAACCCGCCCCCGCCCCTCCCGGAGCTCTGCAAACCTGGAGGGGCTGGCCTTGCTGCGTTCGAGCCCGCCTGCAGAAGTGAGGACCTGCCCTGTAGTGACCTTTTGTTTCTGTCTCTCCAGATAACAGCTGGTAGATTTTTCCATTAAAAAAAAAATTTTTTTTTAATTCTAATAGATCATCGTGTTGCGTAAGTGTAAGCCGTGATAGAACATTCTGTTACGGAAAGATAGAGGGACATGTCAGAAAACCAAAGGCCTCGAGAATGGTTGGAACTACAAACAGGGAAGCTGTCTTGCTGGGGCCCTGGGGGTCATCGTGTGACAGTCTCGTCGTCCGCTCTGTGGCCGAGGTCCCACAGCTCTTGTTTGCACGTGGCAGGCTGCCCTGAGCCTGGCATTGCTGGCCCTTCCCATTCAGGGGCCCAACAGGGGCTAAGAAGCATTTCTGAATCTAGAATATCCAACTGGCCTTGCTTGGGGCATTTGCCCATCTCTAGCGGAATTAACTAAAGTTCCTGTGACACAAGGTCACACTGCTTGAGCCTGGCAGGGGGTGGGGTCTTTTCTCAAATTACAGGGAGGGTGATGGGAGGCAGGCACCCCAAAGCTTATCTAGAATAGTCTGAGAGCTGATACGGAACGGATGTACCAGAGCTGGTGCTCTGTTTTAAAATATAGATGGTAACACGGACCCCTCTGGGAAAGCGAGTTGTGTGAAGGAGCGCCATGTCCTCTCTGAGCGGCTGTCAGGAGGCTGGTGACCATTCTTACTGGGGAAGTGGCCCTCACCAGCCTGCTGCTGACCTTGCAAAGTGGACTGTGGGCTCCTAATGCCCTAAGGTGAAGGGAGGAGAAGGAGGGGGTCTTGTAGCAGGGGGAGGCACCCCTGGCTAGAGGAGGCAGCCCCCAGCCCCAAGTCAAATTCAAGGTTCTGCCAACCCCATCCCCACTCCCTTGGAGAGGGGCCAGGTAATTCACAGGTTGTCTCTGAAACACTTACGTCTCAGCAATGAGATGTGCTCCACAGAAGCCCAGACCAGTATAAATAGGCCTCTTTATTGCTCTGCCTTCACGCTATGGAGAAAGAACAGCAGAACTGGGGAAGAAGGACATTCCAGAAATGCCACAGAGAGACCTCAAAAGAGCCCTATGCTGTGTCTGCTGAAGGAAGCGCTTCATGAGAAAGGAGCGACAGGAAATGCCCGTGGGCTGATGAGGACAGAGATACCTCCCCCCACCCCATGGAGGGCCCTGGGAGCAAGGGCAGGGGGCTGCAGCCCCATCCCAGGCCAGCTCACTGTCCCCTGTGTCATGTTCTCTCACATCTACAATGGCGGAATTTGGCCCTCGTGTGTCATTCTGAGAGGATTCCCAAGATATCTGATTGTCCCAAGATCCTTGGTGGGGAGGGGGGGATGGCCTGTATTCATTTTTACACAGAACCATTCTCAAACGATGAGAGTGGCTATTTGATTAGAGCAAAAATAAAGTAATGCTTCTTTTTTTCTTTTCTAAAGATTTTATTTCTTTATTTGAGAGAAAGACAGTGAGAGAGAGCATGAGAGAGGAGAAGGTCAGAGGGAGAAGCAGACTCCCCGTGGAGCTGGGAGCCCAATGTGGGACTCGATCCCGGGACCCCAGGATCATGTCCTAAGCCATAGGCAGTCGCTTAACCAACTGAGCTACCCAGGCACCCTAAAGTTGTGCTCTAACTGTACACTTATTTACACTGTAGAAAACGCGGCACTTTCTCAGCCCTCCAGCCCCAGTATCCTCTAGGGACACCAAGTTGTACTAAAGAAAAGAGAAGTCCCTCCTCCCTCCCTCGAGTGGGTCTCACCCTCGAGTGGGTGGCTGTCAGGTCCTCCTCCGTGACTGGCATCTCCGTGTGATCTCTTCTGGTTTGAGAAAGTAAACATGAAGCTTCTGCAGAGAATTTTTTTCCCCAATATGGACAAATGAAAAGCACACACACACACACACACACACACACACACACACACACACACACTACACAGTCCTGACACTCACTGAGTCTTAACGAGTCAGACTTTTTTAGCTTGTTTCTCACTGAGTGGGCATGTGGATTTGCATCTGTTGGCATGATTTGGGTAGAGAGTTTAGGTTGGGCACAGCTGTTCCCAGGGCCGCTGCTTTGCTTCTTTTCAATCACAGAAAGCAAGGTCAGAAGTTTGGGGTTACTGTGATGGGGTCAAAGAACAGGACCACAGCTCATGTGGCCTGCTGTTGCCTATTTCTGGAATGGGACGTCTGAGTCAACGACCTGAATTGGACACAGGTGTTCTCTGCAGCCCTGAGCGATGTCACTCGACAGCTGAGCGATGTTGCTGAAGGCCCGTCCTGCTGGCTCTCCTGTTGAGGGTCCAAGAGAGGAGAACTCAACATGGTTAGGACTGGGAGGAGAAGCAAACAGGTGCTCCTGAGATTGGATGCCTGAAGTGGCGTTTCCTGGGAGTTACAGACACTCAGCCGTCAGCCAGGACGGGGACACAACTTCACCCATGACAGGTTTGGTGACAGCTGGGTTTCTCCTCTTATCCTGGCACTTTGGGCTAATGAAGGAGGAAGTTGAGCCTTTTCATTGGCTGCCCCCTGGTAGACCTGGGCCAAGACACCCCAGGCAGCGGCAGATCAGGTTACATTCCAAAGGTTAACCACGTTAGGACAGGGCTGGCCCTCCATCCAGATCAGAGGACACTTAGATTCCAGCAGTGGTTGGAAACACCCTCATTCCTGTGCCATCTCTCTGCCGTTCCAGGCCTTAAAACACAGCCATCAAAGAGGCTGATGCCTCCACGGCCTAGCTCAGTGTCGGACAGAAGACAACACTGCAGCAGGTGTTTGCCCTTGAACATGAAAGAGGAACAGAGTCCAAGCACACACCTCTCCACCCTTGTCCTCTCCCCAGGGCCCACTCCTAGCCAGCAGCACAGCTATGCCATCATGGAAGGAGGGCTGGAGTGGCATCGGGAGACCCAGGTCTGGGCCACTGCTCCTCTGCATGACCCTGGGCATGTCACTTCCCCTCCCAGAGTCTTTTTCATCTGTGAGTAGCATGGTTAGGGCTCTGCCTGTCTGGCTCGCAGACCTACACACGGTGGTCGGTGGAAAAATGATGAGTGTGTATGTACTTTGTGGCTGGACCTCAGTAAAGGGATGATTTCCAAGTATCTATCCCTGGTTCAGTACGATGGTTATTGCCACTTCGCTTGGCCAAGTGGAAAGAGCTGACAGTTTTCTTCCCAGAGAGAAACATAGCGCGCCCCCTCTGCTGGCCCTGGGGGATGGGGGCACCGACTCTGGGTCCCAGCGAGCATTATCACGAGGACATCAAGGTTGGGGATCCAGGAAGCTCCCGGCTCCTGACTCTGGCTCTTCTCTGCTTGCTCAGATAGCCAAAGAGGCCACAGCAGGCCCCTGCTGCAAGGGTGAGGCCCCCTGGGGTCAAAGTCAGAGCCCCAGAGTGCAGGGCCGGGGAGGACTTTGCACCAGATTCAGCAAACCTTTGTTCCAAGCCTCCGGGACGCCCCAGGCTCTGGGCACTGTCTTCTGTGCTTGAGACAAGCCGTGTGACGAGCGGGGCAGAGGCGTCCATACTATCGCCTTGTCACAAGGTCAGATGGGCTGCGCCGCCTGCCCTGGCGCCCGTGGCTTTGACCCCACTCTGTCCACTCAGAGCCTCCCACCACTTAGGCGTCCCCTGCAGTGTCACCTCCTCAGGGAGGCCTTCCGTGATCCTTCTCACAGCACCTGGATCTTCTACAGAATAAGCTGGCGATTGCAGACTTCTTTGTGTCGCCTTTTCTAACGTCCACGGCTCCCGCTGGACCGTGAGCGCAAGGACCGGGTCTCTCTTGTCGCCGCCGTCTTGCGAGTGCGTCAGGGGCATTCAGGAAAGAGCTGTTGAACACAGCGTGGGAGTCAGTACAGGGATTAGGGACTTAAACACACACCGTCTGACTTCCTTGTTTTCATCTTGGTCATGGTCACCTATGATGCTGCGGCTGGGAATTTTCAGTCAGACCCCAAAGGTCCCAGAATCTCCCCATCTCGAAACCACCGAGCACCGGGCCGTGAAGTGAGCAAAGGTTTCAGTGAATCCAGGGATCCATGATCTCCTCTTCCCACCACGTGACTTCCACCGTCCCCGCAGCCGCGCAGGTGCCCTGAGAACGGTCCTGGCTGCGGAGTGAGCCTGCTGCGCTTGCGGCACACCGGGGTAACACACGCCGATGGCGGCTGTCCTGCCCTCCGGAGGAGCCTGTTGGGTCTACACAAACCTCCAACCTGAACAGGGTCACCCGGAGCGCAGAGCACGCAGTTATTAACGTCATTATTGTGCATTAGTGATCATTGCACCATTTCCCTGCTGGAAACACCTTCTTCCCAGTCCTCTCTTCCCACCCCAGTCCTTATCACCAGAGAAAACCAGCCAAAGCACGTAGTAGGTGCTTCCTAATTCCGACCTCCCTTCCTTGACCCATGTCCTCTCCACCCCAGCCCCCAGGTATGTCCCAGCCTCTGAATCCCACACAACTCACTCCTTCTCCCAGCAACCGGCCAGTAACTGAGCCAATTTGGAACTGGGATATTTCTCCTCTGAGCCAGTTCGTCTCCAAAGCTAGTCTGTGAACTCCCTGAAGGGACTCAGCCTAACGCGTCTTTTTTGTCCCTCAACAGCACTGTGTTCGGGCCTGGCCTTCCACAGTGGATACTCCATAAATAAGGACCAGGCTTCAGAGCCTTTAAAGACCTAGGCATAATGGATTTAACACAGGCTGGGAAAGCAAATTGGCCAAGTGTGGGTCAGCTCTTCCTTCTTCCAGTTGTGAATGGGGTTCTGTGACTGTCTTGCTCTAATGCCCAGTCCCCCTTCCAAGGGGCCACCTGTGCTTGGAGGAGGCATAGGGTGTCAGCACCGGGCTTGGATCGCAGGGAGACAATCTATAAGCGACAAGCAAAAGCTGAATGAGGAGGTGACGAAGACCCCACCAGGGGAGCAGAATTCAGCCCAACTTGAAGTCAAAACACAAGAACAAGCCAGAAAGCCCGAGGTCAGGGACTCATGGAGGTGTAGACCAGGAGGGGCCCACAGGAACAGAGACAGCGGCCGGGAACACTAGTGAGCCTCCAGCACCTCGTTCCTGGTGGGGCCCTGGGGCTTGGAGCTCAGCCCAAGGTGGACGGCTCTGAACCTGAGGACACCGACACAGGCCTCCCTGGCTCCTGTTGGCTCACCACCATCCAGACGAAAAGGGAACAAAGCAGCGGATGAACAGAGGTTCCTGTTTCCCATTTCATTAAAACCGTGAGAGTCCTTTTCACTCCCAGAATCCCCGTCAATCCCTCAGGCTGTGTCCAGAGCCCAGCCCTTGGCCCTCGGCCAGCTTGCAAGAGTCCATTTCAGTTTGGAGGTTGAAATCTGCCAGACATTGACATTTTGGCCCAATGGCCTCGGAGCGCCATTGTCCAGAAGCCATCGAGTCTGTATTTCATGCAACCGTGCCCTCCTTCTGAAGGTGCAGCCTCTATTTTCGTGGAGGGAGGCTAAACCCCCTGGGGATCTTCAAGCCAGAAATGGCCTGAGTTCTGCCAGAGAGCTTCTGCCCCGGGAGGGCAGGGGTGAGGCTGCAGACACTGGCCCTTGTTCGTCCACCTTGTTCAAAGGCTAGAAATCGGTTCTTTATTCACAACAGGGAACACTGCTTAATGGGCCTTCTTTCTGCTTTTCAAATGAGATAGACAAGGTGAGTCCAATTTTAAAAATCTATAAAGCAGGACACACTCCATACGGGAGCACAGCCTTGAGCTTCGGCGTTCCTGGCTCACTGAGGATGTGGACTGAAATGGAAGGCGGAAACGGCGAGGTAAACGGTCATGTCTATTTTCGATTTCCAGCGAGGTCCTATTTCCTTTTGATTTTGTATAAACAAAGAAAGGATGGTTGTTGGTATGGTTATTTCACATAATGCCTGTCTTTAAAGTAAAATGTAGCTGATCTAAATGGAGGTCTAACAAATGACTAAACGTTTCCAAAATGTAACTCCTCAGCTAATAAGGAAAATAGCGGCAGATACCAATTTATTGAGCAATGACCACGTATCAGGCACTTTCATAACAATTAGCATGCATTAGAAATAATGACTGGCTGTACCCACTTCACCCAGAAATTCCATTCCTGAAAATCTATTGCAAAGAAACAAAAACATCTGTGCAGCAAAGGCGTGTGTGTGTGTCTGTGTGTGTGTTGCAGCATTGTTCACTGTTGCAAAACCAGAAACGGGGTGAATATCGAAATAAGGGAACAGATGAATAAAGAGTGTTATTTCCAAATCATGAAATATGATGCCACCATTAAACTCAGAGTTTTCCTGGATGACCAGAATGGATTTCCAGAACGTGTTGTTGAGTAAGGAAAGTAAAATGCATAAAACTGTGTGTAAGAGGATCTCTTCTTCACAAAGAATGCTCACATATATTCACTGAAGTGTGTACATTGATAGGCTTTTGGTACTATAGCATCATGGAGGAAAATACCGATGGTATATATTCTAGGATGTCCTGGGGCTGTGTAGGATCTGCAGTTGGGCTTGGGCTTGGCAAGAAGCTGTGATATGAAGTCTGGGGCGGGGGAAGGAGTTAAACCAAGGAAAGGGGAAAAAAGGATTTCACCGTGAGGAAATCCAATCCTTGAGGAAATCGTGTTTATGTATTTATGTAAAATCAATTGCCAGTTAAACGTAATAAAAATATTAGAAACATAAAAATAGCATTGAATTTTTCTCAACCTTATAAAACATTATTTTTCCCATTTTAGAGACAAGGGAACAGGTGATCTGATCTTCCAAAGAGCATTCCATTCTGGAATTCAGTTCCCAAAATGATGATGCATTGTGATTGTGAAAAAAACTCAAATGCTAAAGTAGAGTAAAGAGTGTAAAAATCACTGAGACCCAGAGACACTGCTGCTAAAATGCAGGAAAACAGCCCTGCAGACATCTCTGTGCACACACACCTGCTTAGCGTACCTTGTCAAATGCGCTGACGGATGCCCTTTGGAAGAGATCTTCAGGAGGACAAAGGTTACTGTAGATACCTCTCATTCACCGTCTACTTCTGGTGGGCTGGCTGCCTCCAGGTAGTCCGGGCCACTTGATCCCCCTGTAGGGGCTCCTGGCATTAAGATCCAAATATGAAGGAAGGGTGACTTTATTTTGTCACCAAACTGGCGAAGGGGGAGATGTCAGTTTCACGGACAGTGATGCACGCGTTCAAACTGCGAATCTTATCATGTCACTCCCCTGCTTAAAATCCACCGATGCTTCCTGTGGGGTGAAGCCCGAAGTCTTTACATAGACCGTGGATCTGGAGCCCTCAGCCACATCCCTCTGGGGGACCCAGCTGCAGCCACACTGATATCTGCGGGTCTCCAGGCCTTAGCACTTGCTTCTGCTTCTGTTTGGAGCACTTCCTGTTCCAGTCTTCTCGATAAGTCTTGTTCACCCTTCTGGGTTCAGCTTGAAATATCACCTCCCCTGAGAAGTCTTCCTTTGCCCATCTGTCCTCCTGGATGAGATGAAGCCCTCCTGCCCAGGGCTTGGACAGTCACATGGTTCACTGCCCTCTACCGATGTGCTCTTCTCGGACAGGGATTCAGAGAAAGTTACTAGTGCATCCTCAGTGTTTTGTAGGTCCTTGGCACATGGATATGTGTCGAATGTCTACTTAGTGAAGATACATAATTTACACAAAGGGATCGTGTCCGTACTCTTATTTGCATTCAGTGATGCTGTAAGCAGTGAGCACAGCATTTAATCACCTCACAACCTAACCCTTCTCCGCTCTATCCTATCTGCTTTCTATCCCCTGATTATGTTTTCCTTTTCATCGATGGTGCCTAACTCACAACAGGTATACCATAAGCGTCTATTAAGCTCCCAAGTGATATGCCCCAAGGTCTTCTTTCCCTGCATGATGGTGTGCCTTTCTCCCCCACCCCTGCCTGGCTAACTCTTATCAACCCTCCAAGGTCATGTCTCTTTACGAAGAGGTTTCCATCTACCCCAGGCAGAGTGAGTCTGGCCTCACTGCTGTGGTCTCCCGCACCTTGCTCCTGTCTCCTCATGGCTCCTCCTGTGTACATCTATGATGTGTTTACAGAGCTGGTTCTCTGACTCAGCTTGGATCATCAAGGGCACTGGCACAGTGCCTTCTTCCATTTGTTGTCTCCAGCATCTAGTACGGCCTCTGCCACACAATTGATGTTCAGCACGAATTTGTTGGAAGAAATGAGTGAATAGATGTATGAGAAAATAAATGGAGGAAGGAAGTTTACAGTTTTGCTCATAGAGAACTATCTGGAAGTCTGCAAAATCAATTGGAACCCATCCCAGTGAACTGTGGCGGACCTCTGGACCCTGTCAGCTGTGATCAGAATCAGAGAAATCATCCCAGCACGCTGCAACGAGGCAGAATCCTTCTTTGTAGTGATGAAACTGACCTCCTAAATGGGAAGCAAATTACATAATAATGAAATCGCTCAAGACATCAAGATGGATACCCATGCGTTGCAAGGGCCATAAGTCATCAGGGTCTGATGTCACCTCTGTTTCAGGTGACATGTAAAGCACTTGTCATTTCTTAACTAGAGGATAATGATTCCTGATAATTGTGTAGCATCTCATTGTTCACAAAGTCCTGCACAAAACAACAGCAGCTGCAAACTTCTGAGCTCGGGATTCGTGGTTACATGACCTGCCGGGATCAGTGAGCCCTTCAGCGATGGATCCAGGACTAGCACTCAAGCTTTCTAGCTCTATGCCTAGTGCACTTTCCAGGATACAGTATCTGCCTCCAGCATCGCAATAAATGGTGGTTAAATATTGATTCTAGGCTCCCTCTTGGGAATCGCTAGCACTTCTAATCGATATCATCATCTCCTACTTCTAAGAATTTCCTGAAGGAGACATAGACTAGACTTGTCAAACCTTAGCTGATAAGATCTAAAGGAAGGGACAGGAAGAACCAGAAGGGTGTGTGTGCGTGCGTGTGTGTGTGTGTGTGTGTGTGTGTGAAGCACGTTCAATGACTCTGTATTTGGAATACTTTAGGACACTCAAAATCATGTGTATGAACAAAAGAAGCAAACTGCCAATGCGTAGTGTCTGCACGGAGTATGATCTTTATGGGTATTTACCCATGAATTGCTGTGTCTTGTGTTTAAAACATTCTTATATGGGTTTTCTGCAGCCAGCCAGTATTTCCATAGATTCACTTTTTTAAAAAAATTTTAAATGTGTTTTCCAAATAACTAAGTGTACGGATTCATACTTTTCAATAAAGAATGAATGCCTCCTGGTGCCAGATGCATGGTTCCCCCACGATAGAGCCGTGAACAGAGTAGTCAGACAAACCCCTCAACTCACGGAGTTTATATTCCTTCGGGAGAGGAGAGAAGGATCACTAAGTTCTATAGTATATTAGATGATAACTGGCATGAAGAAAAATATGGAAAGAAAAGGAGCAAAGGGATGCCAGGGGTGTTGGGGCAGTTTAAATCAAAGGTGTTCAGGAAGATGACATTGCACAAGCCCCTGGGAATAAGAGGCAGGAACTGTGATGCTACCTTGGGGGAAAGCTCAGCCTTTGGAATGCATACACAGAATTTAAGAAATAAATTCATCCCCTCTCCCCAAAAAATAAAAATAAAAATAAACTTTTCCCCAGTAGCTTCACTACACTTTGCTGCCTTGTGAGGAGGGCGTGGCAGGCGCAGCGACGGTTTCTTGGACATCCAGGCGCCTCTGTGACTGTCACACTCGGCTGCCAACAGTGCAGTGATGTCCGCGGAGGCTGAGACCCTGGAAGTTCAGGGAGCTCTTTGCCCCTCCTCCTGATGGCCCCAGATCAGTCCTCCTTTCCTACTGAATCTGCCACCCGGTCAGCTACCGCAGGCTGCTGACTCAGGCAGTGTCCCTGTCACCAGCCGCACTTTTCATCTGCTGTGTCTCGTGCATCCCTGGTTTGTGAGGTTTGGGTCCAGGAGAAAACAAGCCAAGCAAAAGCCTGAACTTCACTGCCCCACACGCTGGGGCACCTGCTCCGCCCCCTCAGAGAAGACTTGTCTTGCCTATGTGTTCGCTCCAGATTCCTTCATGACCGTCTGAATGCCAAATAACCGAACCCCTGAATTTGGGAACTATTGTGAACGAATGCCTCATTTTCTTGGCTTTCAGGTTTCAGACTCATTCTCTGATTTCAACAGATCATCTCAACAGAGGCAAGTTCATGTGTAAGTCCCACCACGGCGGCCGAGACAGACTCGGATGGAACAGCTATGGGGAGAAGATTTCCAGAACGTGCTCCGAGAGCTCCAAGATGAGGAGAGGGGAACCCAGAAACAGAGGACAGAGACTGCCTTTATTCTTCTAACCAGTACACCTCTTGCACACAACCCAGTACTGGCAAGAGGGACTAGGATAGCCATTACATGTAACTGTCGGGGGAAGTAGATGAAAAGTACTTCCTTTCTTTTTAAAGACTTATTTATTTATTTATTTATTTATTTATTTATTTACTTGAGAGAGAGAGAGCATGTGAGGAGGGGGAGGGGCAGAGGGAGAGGCAGAGAATCTCAAGTACACTCCCCACTGATCAAAGAGCCTGTCACAGGACTCCATCCCCAGGATCTTGAGATCATGACCTGAGTTGAAATCAAGAGTCAGATGCTTGGGGCGCCTGGGTGGCTCAGTCACTGGCCATCTGCCTTTGGCTAGGGTTGTGATCCTGGGGTCCTGGGATGGAGCCCTGCATCAGGCTCCCAGGGAGCCTGCTTCTCCCTCTCCCACTCCCCCTGCTTGTGTTCCCTCTCTCGCTGTGTCTCTCTCTGTCAAATAAATAAATAAAACCTTAAACAAAAAAACAACTCAGATGCTTAACACACTGAGCCACCCAGGTGCCCAGAATGGAAGGTAGTTTAGCAGAAGTTCATGAAAAGTGCTGGGGAACATGTTAATAAATAAATTCTTAGTAAGGAATTTGGGGAGGGTCTGCAGAAGGGGTGGTGTTTGAGTAAAGTTTTGCGACATGAATAGGCTCTTTATAGGTAAATAAAGGGGAAGCTTTGGCAGACAGAGGGAACAAGGTGAACAAAGGCCTGGGGATGGGGGAGAAATGCATAGTTAATTGACAAGAAAGTGAGAGTATAAACAGTAGAACTTCAGTTTTCCAGCATTTTTGACCTGAAATCTAGGACCCTTTGGGTAATATTCTTGCCTAGGACCTTGCCTTTTTTCTTTTCTTTCTCCAAGTTTTTGTCTCCATTTTTGTCACATTGGCACGCACAAAAATCATCAACTGTCAACTAATAATTCCACGGCTTTGGTCTTAAGGGCATACAGAGGAGAAGCGGGGAGGGGGCTGTGAGTTAGCGTGGGCCAGACCGAGGTGAGCCTTACCTGAACATGAGAAAGTCTGGATTTGCACCCACAAGGCAGCGTTTCCCAAAGCAGACTGGAGTTGCAGGGCTGAGGGCCATCGATTGGAGTTACTAAAGAAAAGTCCTTTGGTCAAATATATCTTAGAAATATGCTGGGCTTGATAAGCCTGCACAGGTCTCTTTTCTCTGGAATCTTACTCAAGTGACACGTCTCGCAGGATGGGAGTTGCTTGGGGACATGCTCCCATAGCTCAACAAGGAGGTGTCATGCACATTTTTGAGCTGGAGAACACCAGTCACACTTTGGAATGACCACTGTGTGAGTCCTGCGGGGTGTGGACAAGTGGTCAGGGGGTCACCCCAGGAAGCACCCACCAGGGGCGAGGAGTCTTGTCCCTGGCAGGGCAGTGAGGCTGGCTCATGTCTAGATGACCCCCTCTCCGAGGCCCAGCTTGACTGCAGGCTGGTGCTGACACTCCTTTTCATGCCTGGCCAAAGCCACACAGCAGGCCAAAACTGAGCAGCTGCCCCAGGTCTCTAGCCCCTGCACTCAGAGAGGCCACGCGCCAGACAGGACTCAGGCAGGCTGAAACCAAAGTCATGTAAGTTGTCTTGTGCCCTCCGAGGAATGCTGTTTTCAACAGAGTTGAAAGAGAGAGCAGTGGCATGGGAGCTGTAGGCCCCACCCGGGCAGGAGAGGCTTCTAGAGCCCACCGTCGAGTCTGCCTCCTCTATGTAACCTATGGGCCGGATGTGGGACTTGATCCCACGACTCTAGGATCATGACCTAAGCCAAAGGCAAGCACTTAACCGACCTTGCCACCCAGGCATGTGTGCAACAGTTTTTAAAAAATCACTTTCCTTTGATTATCTTGCTTTTGACTTTCCTTCGAACAAACATTTTAAAATGCAAGGAGAGGGTGCCTGGGTGGCTTAGTTAGTTAAGCATCTGCCTTCGGCTCTCGTCATGATCCTGAGGTCCTGGGATCAAGCCCCGCATTAGGCTCCCTGCTCAGCAGGACGCCTGCTTCTCCCTCTCCCACTCCCTCTGCTTGTGTTCCCTCTCTTGCTGTGTCTCTCTCTCTGTCAAATAAATAAATAAAATCTTAAAAAAAATAAAATAAATTGCAAGGAGGCTCATGACAGGAAGGGGTCCCTTGCCAAGATTCGACCAGTGCCCAAAAGAACCCTTACCAAATGGTTTCCTCACCGAATAAATTCTCCTTCATCCTTAGTTTGACAAGTGACCTTCAGAGAAAGGACTCACAAAAGAGAGAAGGCAGCTGCCATCAGGAGAGGAAGATGGGGACTCTGGTGGCATTTGAGAGCATTGAGCAGAGGAAACTCGAATCTGAGTTCTCCTTTGGCTTCCGGGGCCTCGCGGAAGTCAGATTCCTTCCTTTTTGGAGTGTTAGTTCCTCAGCCTGATGCTCAAGGCCCCTTTGAGTTCCCACAGGCAGCTTCTGTTCTGGCTAGATGTTTCTTCCTGGTCATCTGCACTGACCAGCCTTTCCCCGCTTATAACCCTCAATTCTCTGCTTACTGGAGTGTCCGCTGTTTTGGTCCTTACTGTGCTCTTCAAGTCTCTGTCTCTTCCCTGAGTGCGTCCCCAACTTCTCCAATTCAAGCTGTTTCTCTGGAATACTTAGCACTTGATAGGCTCTCCAAGCGAGATGACTCCTTGGGGGTTATTAATGCTAATTTTTTTGTTTTAGAGGAATGGAAATAGAGGCACAGAATGGGAAAATAATTCACCTGAGATCACACAATTAACAGAAGGAAAAACCGGGACTCAGTTTTCCTGATTCTTGACCCATGACCATTTTTTGATATCTAGATAGTTTATGCTATGTATTACATTCACTTACCGATTAATAAGAATTATAATAGGGGCGCCTGGGTGGCTCAGTGGGTTAAAGCCTCTGCCTTCGGCTCAGGTCATGATCTCAGGGTCCTGGGATCGAGCCCTGCATCGGGATCTCTGCTCAGCAGGGAGCCTGCTTCCTCCTCTCTCTCTCTGCCTGCCTCTCTGCCTCCTTGTGATCTCTCTCTCTGTCAAATAAATAAATAAAATCTTAAAAAAAAAGAATTATAATAACCTGTATTTTCATACCTAATGCATTAACATCTTGTCACTAACCCTGTAAGTATTTCTTCCATCCATCTACCCAACCAGCCAGCCACCCGTCCATTCATTCATTTATTCAACTAGCAGTGTTTTTGAGGACCCATGGTCAAGCATGGTGCTAGATACTAAGTATTATTATTTCCATTTCATAATGGAAGAACTTGACACTCTAAGAAGTTCCACGACTTGCTCTACTTTACTGAATAAATTGGGTCTCAGTAGGGAACAGAATTGATTCACGTGGTTTCCACAAAGGAACTCTTTCTGGAAGTGTAGACAGGATTGAAGGAAGACAAGGGATATTGAAGGACCAGACTTCAGTGGCAGTGAGAAGTGAGGGCCACAAGGGTGAGGGGAGGACCCAATGTTCCCAGAGCCCAGTGAGAACGGGGTGCAGCAAGGGGGGGAGGAACTGTGGGTGTTGGGTACTGAGCTGCTGTGAGAGGACGGGCCAGGGTGGAGGTCCCAGTCTCTTTCCAGGGACCCACCCCCTTGGTCTGAACCCAGCCAGAAAACACACGGAAAGGGAGCCCAGGGGAGGGTGGTCACGGAGGTCAGCCCCTGGGGCACAGAGCAGGGTAGACAATGAATTTGGAACCAACAGAAGTACCTTGTCTAATGCCCCGATGCGGGGGGGCGGGGGGAGCTGGGACGTCAGCTCTGCCTTCAGACTGCAAATCCTTCACTTGCAAATCATTCTGACGTGATGACACAGGGTTCAGGAGGAGCGCGAGGAGCTGCGGTGGAAAAAGCCTTGAGAGCAGGTCCCGAGAGCCCGCTCACACCTTTCGAGGCACGGGGAGGAGTGCCGGTGCCCCAGTCACGGTCATGTTGTTGGGGAAGCGAGTGTGCATCATAGCTGAGGGCTGGGGCCTCACAGGCTCCGGGAATCTGCACCACTTCCGACAGCAGAGCGGTGATGCCCGCGTCTGGCTTCCAGAACATCCCTGCTCCGCTGAGCCCTTCCTGACACTCTGCTCTCCGCTCTGGCCGCGAAGTCTCAGACCGCTTCCGGTGGCTCACACCTTCCCTGTGTCGTGGTGACAGAGTGAGAGCTGTTGAGGTTTGGACGGCTTTATCTTACAGGTTCTGCTGGGCGACAGCAAACAATGATTGCGTGTCAACAGCCCAGCCCTGTTCAAACACTGTCAGTAAGAACGTCAACAAGAAATGGAAAGATTTGAAGACTGTGCTCATTGGCATTCAGCCTCTGGGGGTTGCCACGAGATACTTCTTTCTCTTTCTTTCTTCTGTCCCCCATACCGGACCTAGAAAAGTGCACAAGGATCACAAAGGACTATCCTATCGCTTGCTTCTCTTTTTCTTTTCTTTTTTTTTTTAACTCATCCATTTTGATCTATGTTAAAGTAAACTTACAGCATTTAGATGCAATAGTCTATCTTTGTTACTTCACTGATGAGTCCTAGCGAAACCTGGAGGTCATGCTTGACATCTCCTTCCTCTCCTCTTCAATGCCCAGGACAGGAGCTGGGAACTGTGGCAGGACTTGAGAGAAAAGACTCTGACTGTGCCCCAGGAGTCCTATTTGTGTCCCCTCCCATGCATGTCCTTGTTTTAACACTGAAATCAATTCTGCAGGGGTTTTACAGATGGAGTAGTGGAGTTCAGCTAGGTTAAGTGACTCGCCCGAGGTCACACAGCCCCTAAGCAGTGGCACTGAAGCCCCCGTCTCATGTGTCCGACTTTTATGTCCCCCACTGGGTTTTGCAGCTTTTTTTTTTTTCTTTTTCTTTTTTTCTTTTTTCTTTTTTTATTTCTCTCAGATACAGGAGAAAAATGGGCCCTCTCTCCAGTGGTGATCAGAACAAGGATCTGACAGTGCTTCCAGATTCTCCTGCTTCCAAGAATGACTACAGAAAGTACCTAGAGAGATGGCCACAAAGACTCCCGCAGTCATGAGGGGTTGAGGGTAGGTAGGCTAAAACCTGACCAGGCTGAACTGCGGTGTTTTGGAAGAACAAGTGTTTTCTGTCTACTAGTTGTGGCCCCATTGTTTCCACATACACAAGTGACCTAACTGTAAGCCTGTCTATTATGAAATGCCCTGATTTGTTAAAAAAAAAAAAAAAAAAAAAAAAAAGTTTTCCCTTGAGCTCAGCCAGGCCTGCCTGCTTCTCCCCGACCCCTAGGTTTTCCCAGGTTTTATGCATCCTTTTAGACCTCTTTGGGATTATTCCTTTCTCATGAACCTTCCCTGATCCCTGTCTGGATGAGGCCTCCTGTTCTAATTCTCTTGGAATCTTATAATTTTCCTTTGTAGCTCTTGTCACATCTTTAATGACTTATTTTATGATTATTCATGTCATAGTTGTCCCCTCCATCATCTCAGAAGCCTAAAAAGTGTCCACAGAGATCGTTTCTCTGCTGTTCACTGCTGTGTGACCAGTACATAAATACCTTTGTTGAAACTCCAAATAGATACATCAAATGAATAAATGAATTAATGACAGAAACAACGCCTGGGATCCTTTCAGCTTCTGAGGAGTGCAAAGGAACCAGCTTCTGCGGACCACCTCTTCAACAGATCGGATGCTGAATGAGCGTTCTCTTAACCTGTTCTCATGAAAACCCCAAGAAAGGAGCACACAGGGAGGAAAGGATGGAGCTGGGTGCAGTGAGGTTTCTGCGGCTCTGCTCAGTGCGCTCTCATGGAGTCTGCTGCCCTCGGCCTCATGGCCTGTCCAAAGATGCGGACCAGCCTGCAGTCCGGCCCCCACCACCCTGACTCCCAGCGGCCCACCTCCTCGGCCTTCACTTCACGAAGGCCCGACCTCCTTCAGGGACCCAAGCAGCAACTGGGCTATTACAAGAGCAGCCTTAGCAATCAAAGGGTCACTCTAAGGGCCAGGAAGTTGAAAGTGGTTTCTCATTTCACAATAAGCCGGGCTTTTGCGGAAACTGAGTGTCAGCCCTGTGTTCTAATGACTGATCACTTCACAGTTTTCTTCTTTGTATGCTTTGTAGGCTTTTAATTACTCACAATCGTAAACCACCTAATTACAAACGGTGGCCTGTGGATTGTGAAAATGTCTCCCCAACTGGCCTCCTTCCACTTTGCTTCATCGTACCGCAGCAGAGTCCCAGGTGCCAGCCCCATTGTGTCCGTAATTAGTGATGAGTTCCCAGTGCCCACCACAGGGGTGACAGAATGGGCGGAATGGATGGTGGCCTCTGCCAGGACCTTCAGTTACAGCGAGTCCTGGAGGACAGCTCTGGCTTAGTGACATTACCCAGCATGTGAGGACAGACTCTAGGCCTTTCCTGCCCTGGTGTCAACGTATCTTCTCTGCTGTCCTTCTAACCAGGCAGGTGCCTATGCTCTAGTCATTACTTATTTTCCCTTTTAGTTATTTCCTAGTTTCCCCCACCTGTCCTTGTTTTGCTTGGAAGACTGCTCTCTCTCTCTGTTTCTGAACCGCACTGAATTTTAAGGCCCCAGGTCACATGCACCCCCCTTTTCCCGATCCCCTGCTAGAAGATACCCCTTGCTCCAGAATCCCTTGTTCTCTTGGTGTATTACTTGTGAATGTCTTCAGGCAGTTACCTTTCTGGAATTACAATTATTTCTGGGGTTTTTGGGTATATATACATTGATCCAACCATCTGGTCATTAAACAAACACGGAGTACCTATTCAATTACCATTTCTTCATTGCAAACTCTAAGTAGGAAGAATCCATACCCAGCCCCTATGTGTACCTGCTGAAGAACCAGCACAATGCTCAAGTTGAATTTAGAAGGAAAGCACAACATAGGGGACTGGATTGGAAGTTGTGTGACTTCCGAGGTGGTTGGTGCTGGGTGGACTGGAAGGGAAAGGACAGGGAGGTGGAATGGCACCAGCAAAGCTCAGAGGTGGGGATGGTATGGTTTCTTCTGGGAACAGTGTGCCCTGTATGGATTCACATTTGCTGGACCAAAGCGTTTTGAAGAATGGATTGGTAGGAAAGGACACTTTACATGGTGGATGGCAAATGATGGGAAGTCACTAATTTACTCTAGACACACAACAGACCCATTCTGGGGGATGTTAAGACCGCCAAGAGAAAAATAAAGGCATCATTTTCTTCGAGTAGGTGAGGCAAACACCTTGCTAAGTATTTTATTAAAAGCTACAAGGGATCCAGAGCTCAGGAAGAGTCAAGCCCTTCATTCAAAAACAGAAAGAAGATGGTTAGAAGCTTGGTGGATGGAAAAGAAGAGATGACATTCCACATGGATGGAAATTTGCTTAACCAAGGAGTGAAGAAGAGAAGAGCCAAGTATGTTCAGTTTGGGCAAAAGGAAGGAGGATCAGTGGAAGAAAAGCTTCAAAATGGAGGTTGTGGACACCTTGTAGAAAGCCCCAGCTTCCAGGCTGAGGATTTCCTGCATAACCACAGAAAAATCCCATGAGACTTTTGAGCAGGGAAATCTGTAAAGCATACCTGAGGCCATTTCTAGCTCACTCATGGGGAAAAGAAGATCGCCACATATGACATTTAGGTCTCCTGCCAAACTGGCAGGACCAGGATTGAAGCTGAGCTTTCCAGGGAGCAGGTGAGCTTTCCATTTCTTGGGACGACTCTTCTCAAACATACACACGTAGATATTTTGGAGTGACTTACCATTTACCTCCAAGTATGCTTTTGAGCCGTGACCAGCTTTATTGTCCTCTATCTTCCATAGTATACTGGTGAATAATTTGTCTTGGACGCATCCAGTATCTTTCATCTGGAGATCTTAAGGAGACTTAATGACAACCAAGCTTCATTATTTCTGTTTTGTGTATGAGGAAACTGACTCACAGAGGATACAGCAATTTTCTCATTCATGCTGTGAATTATTACCAGAACCATGAATGAAATTTAGGATGAAACCTTATTTCATAAACCATTAAAGCCTGTATCCTTTATAGGAGTGGAGTTTACTATAATAATGGCACCTTTGTGTTGAGAGTTCATTCCTTTATTCTGTGATTAAATCTTGACTTATGTGGGGCAGAAGCACCTCACTACAATCACAGCTTGAGTTATTCTGCAATGCAAGGCAAGATGGGAAACGTTGTTGTGTGTTTTGGTGATGCCCAGACCATTCAGAGCTTATGGTTTTCATCTATCCCTCCATTTATTAATTTATTCATTTCATTATCATATGTCTGAGTCCCTATTACATCATCTAGAAAATGGGCAGAGTAATATTACCATTAGCAAAAGGCTGTTTTGAGAAGTAAGATAATTTCTAGAATGCATATTGTCTAGCACATAGTAAGCCCTTACTCACAATAATTATTTTCTTCAAACAAGTAATTCCAAGTACCCCATGGGAAGACAAAAAAATGGTTCTTTTATAGCCCTATTTATGGGTGGAGAGGGCAAGGTTGCTTCTGAAGGGTAGATTAATTCTTGGGGAAGAGGCAGATCCCTCAGATTAAAAACTGGAACAGAGCAGATGGGTCTCAGGTAGACCAGAGAGGGGTTCTCTGAGTTTGGACTATGAAGTATCAGGAGAGCTAGGAAGGTACTGCTGGGTAGTGGATGTTAAATTGATACGAACCACTTAGAAATGGGCTGGGGATGAAGAGACAGAGAAAAGAAACATAGACAAAATTCAGATAAAATGGGGTGGAGTTCCTAAGTCCTACACATCTACCTAGTTATGGTAGAATCAAAGCCTTATACACTGATAGGCCAGCCTGTTTAAATTCCCTACATTCTGTTTATTTCCCTGTTACTCTTCTTTCATATCGAACACAATTTTTGTCCAAGTTCCTACCTGTCACATCAGTGCTCAGGATATGCCAGAGACAGTGTTTAGAAGGAAGCAGCCAAACCTGGATGGAGCCACAGAGCAGTAGGAACACCTCTGAGAAGCGCAGATACAGAGAGAGCCTCTTTCTGTGGCTCCCTGGGGATGAGATGAGTTTGATGTTATCAGGAAACTCATTTCAGAGAGCTCCTTGCAGTTTCAGTCTTTTGTGTGCCCTAAAAGCCGGGTTTAAAATCTCTCCCAATTCAGACACCAAATGCAGAAACTGTTAAGAAAAATGTTGATAGATTTCATTTCATAAAAGGTAAAAAATTCATGTGACAAAAAACCACCAAAACCAAAACCAAAACTGAATGACAGGCAACAGATTGGAAGAAAATATTTGCCAACTATAATACGTTTTAACATTATATTATAATAAGGAATTTCCATAATGTACAAAGATCTCTTCTAAATCAGTAAGGAAGGGGCGCTTGGGTGGCTCAGTGGGGTAAGCCTCTGCCTTTAGCTCAGGTCATGATTTCAGGGTCCTGGGATCGAGCCCCGCAGCGGGCTCTCTGCTCAGCAGGGAGCCTGCTCCCCCCACCCCATCTCTCTGCCTGCCTCTCTACCTCCTTGTGATCCAATGGACAAAAGGTATAAACAGGTAAATTCAGAAGAAATAGAAACACAAAATATTCATCTTCAGTAGTAATGACAGGTCTACAAACGAAAAGCAGCTGTCATTTTGTTTGCCCATCAGATTGGCAAAAATTAAAAAAAGCTTATAGTAGTGACTTCTGGAACATGTAAAGGGATATTCAGAGTTTCTTCTGATAGTGAGAATGTAAACTGGTATAGTCTTTTTAAAGGAGAATGTGACAGTATCTCTCACTACTTAAAGTATGCCTACCCATCAATACAACAGTTTCAAGTCTAGGAACCTATGCTATCAAAGTATGTCTACACGAGGGCAAGAATACAAGGATATCAACTGTAACAATGTTTGAGACACTGAAAAAAAAATACTACTAACATCTAACATTTATTAGTGCTCTTCTAAGCACTTTGTAACAGATGATATAAGGAAGCCGAGACTACAGCTAGGGTGTAGAAACAGCGGGATTTTAGCCCAGTTTGTCTCCAGAGTCTGCTATTAACTCCAATGCTAAGAGATAGAAAATAAAGGTCTGGTATATCCGTACCATGAAATACAGTATAGCAGTTCAAAAGAATGAGGTTTACAGACATGGAGACCAAAGACATATTATTAAGGGAAAAAATTCAACTTGCAAAAGACTATAAGGTCAGATGTATGGGAAAAAAGATACATTTGTGTGTATATAAAAATACATACGTATGAGAATAAGATAAAGGCCTTGACTGGCAAGAGAACTCCTGTGGTGGTGTGTAGGGAGACTTGAAAGATTAATTTTTTGAGGCATGTTTTTACCTGTGATTTCTTTTAACTTTTACAAGAATGCATTTGTGCGTTACTTTGGTAAAAAAAAGAATTGTTGGGTAGAACAAAAAAATAAATAATAAAACAAAAACGGTTTAACTCATATCAAGAGATCAGTTTTTTTCCTATGTAGACCATGGTGCACATCTTGGTTAACAATCTTCTACAGTATGGCCTTTCCTAGTATATGCAGAAGATGCCTTTTCTCTGTATCTTGCTGATCACTACCTGTTCTTTTGAAATAAGGTGTTTATGTCCAGTATTTAGGACCATGGCTCCCTGTTAGCCCACCACGCTCCATAAAAATATACAGCCAGTTATTGAAAAATTAATTTGGAACCTGAGAATCACCTGGTCATCCTTTTGCTTTGCGTATTTTATTATCTTCAGGGAAAAGGATCTATAATCATGGATTATCTCTAATTTTGCCCCAGTGCAACAGCAGAAGTCTCTGGCTCACTTTGTTTTCCTGGTGTGATTGTAGAAGTTTGAATGAGTCACTCAACATACAGATTTAAAGGGCTTACCTTAGGACCAGCAGTCAGTGTTATTATCTAAGAGGAAAAGGCTATATTGGATGGTTCAGGGCCTCTTCCTGCCTAAGTCCAAGGGTGGGTGGCTTTAACACAAAGCAAAAGATGCTGCTGGTGGAACATTGACTGATTAACTTGCTACTTTTACAAGGTTACAGCTTTGGAACTCAGCTGCAGATCTCTGTGAGCTTATCTCTGACATGCTAGTGGGAAGAGCTCTTGAGATTCTTACTACTTAATGGAGAGTAGATTAGTGCTTTTTTACAGTGGTCCAGCTAAGAAGTTTCTCAATTTTTGAAATTTTAATGTTCTCTTAAGCACCTTTATAGAAAAAAAAAATTCTTCACTTAAAAACAACCATATTCTCTTGTTCTTGCAGCTGCTCATTTTACATAGTTTTTAGTGGATACAAACTATTTTCTATCTGTTGTTCATGTAACCCTACTTCCAATACATCTTTTCAGGTACTTGCCAAAATTTCAGGCATTTGACATAAATCCAACATACCTGCCGGGATTCTGTTAATGTGACAGAGTTTGCTTAGATTATCCCCCAACCGTTGGACAGCTGGGCCCCTTCCCAGGTTTTGGTCATTATGAACATTCCGAACAGCCCCGCTATAAACATCTTTATGCAAGTTCTCCGCCCCCCTTTCCACCCTGGATTATTTCCTTAGACATGGACTTCCTTAAATGGATTTACTGGGTCAAAGGGGCTCAGTGAACAACTTCATAGCTCTTGGCACATATTTTTCAGATTGCGCCCTGGGTGGATCTGACCAATGGCACGGGCCGCGAGAGGGTAGGAATGCGGAGGAGCAGCCCCTATAACCGCTCTTCTTCCGTCCCCCAAAAGGCAAGGACCCGGAGAAGGCCTGCGGATGGAAGCCTTTTTCCATCGCCCTCTTATCCTCTTCCTGATCAGTGTTTATGCCCCGGCTGGGAGAAGACAGCTGCGGACCAGCACGAAGGTTTTCGGCTTCCAGGACTTCTGCCCTGGGGCTGAAGCAACTCTTCCCGGCCCTCCTCACCCGGACTAGGGGTCCAGTTTCCGACTCCCACGGCACACTCCCCCAGCCTTTCCACTAAAACCTTCCCGGCCCAGGCAGGCCCCTCGCCAGCGCAGAGCCCAGCAGGCGAGGGCAGCGACTGGCGGTCGCTATTATTTTGGCGCGGGTGATGCAAGGCCCGCATAGCTGCGCGCTGAGTCAGCGGGGGCGGGCCGACCCATCCCCCTCCAACCTTCCCCGACCCCCCGGGCGCGGCGGCGGCGGCGGCGGCGGGACCGGGCAGTGGGGGGGGGGGGCCGGCCCTCGAGTCCACGGAGTCGCCCTCCCGGGCAGGGTCAGGCAGGAGCAGGGTCGCGAAAGACCCCAGCCCCAGGCGCGCTCTCCCCTCCCCCCCCGCTGGAGCGAGGCGGATCAAGCGAGGCGGTCACCGCGCGCCCGGCCGTTTGCCCTCGGAGAACTCAAAGAGGGGGAGGAGGAAGCGGGGAAGTAAGGAGGATCCAAAAGGAGAAACGCGAAGCGGGACCCGCGGGAGGAAAAGGAAAAAAATGGACAAGGGACGACAGGAGGCGGAGGCCGGCGGGCGGGGGCGGCGGCGCGCGCGGCGGGGCGGGGCGAGCGGGGGCGCGCGCCGGCGGCCGCGGCCCGAGGGGCTTGTGGGTAGCGGCTGCGCGCGGCCGGAGACGGGAGCCGTGCGGGAGCGTGTGAGGGGAGCGGGCTTGTGGGACCGAGGCTGCCCCGGCGAGCATGGGGGCGGGCTGGCGGTGGCCGTAGTTGTCCGAGCCCGGGCTTCAGCCTCTCGGAGCGCCAGAGGGCGGGGCGGCCCACCCCGGCGGTGGCCGCGCCGCTTCCCCGCTCCCGCCCTCGAAATCCTGAGGGAGCTCGCGGCGGACGAGCGGACCGGGCGGCGCGAATCTGACTGAGGGGCGGGGACGCCGTCTGCTCTTCGCGGCTCCCGGCCGGGCCGGGCGGCCCCCCGGGACCACCCCAGGCCCCGGACAGGCGCTGAGAGCCGAAGCCGGAGCTCGAGGCGGGCGGTGGGCCGTGGCGGAGCCCCGCCCGGAGCCGGCGGTTCGGGGGCGGCGCTAGGCCCCGAGGCGCCCGGGCCGGAGCGCGGGGAGCGGGAGTGCGGGGCCGGGCGGCGGCGGCATGAGCCGGCCCCCGGCGACGGGGAAAATGCCCGGCGCCCCCGAGGCCGTGCCGGGGGACGGGGCGGGCGCGAGCCGCCAGAGGAAGCTGGAGGCGCTGATCCGAGACCCTCGCTCGCCCATCAACGTGGAGAGCTTGCTGGTAGGTGGCCGGGGCGCGGGCGCCCTCCCCGCTCTCGTAGCGCCTGCCTCAGATCCCCCACTCTGTGCCCACCCACCCGTGGGAGGGAGGTCTCGCCCCACCCCGTCCCGCTTCCGGCAGCCGGGCCCGGGTGGGAGGCCGGAGACTTCTGCGACCAAGTTCCAGCAGTAGAGACCCGCGTTTGGTCCTTCCCCTTCTCCCTCCTGGAGCTGGTGTCATCCCCGGCTGCCTCCGTCTCGGAGCCCTGGGAGGAAACACCCCTCTTCTCCTTCCCGCCTCCTCCCTCGCCTTGGGGAGGTCGGGAGCAGGATTTGCGGTCTTAGATTCACCGGACTAGGCAGTTTGGAAGAATGGCATGCTGCGTGGGGACGTGGGTCGAAGCAGGGAAACCTGATGCTCTCCCTGTTGGGAGTACCCACCGGGGGTAGATGACAAAGAGCCAGAGCCCAAGAATCGGTCTGAATTGTCGAGGAGAACAAATCTCTCCTTTTCATTGCGTCTCTTTCTTAAGGCAGGCTGTGGAATACAAACTAATCACTTCGTGCAGGCTGCGAGTTGGCTCTTGCTTAAGAAAGGAGTATGTTTCACGAATTAGAAATGCACCAGAGGATGCCTTCTTATTTCTTATTTTTGTTAGGATGGACGATTGTATTTCACAGTTTAGTGTGCAGTAGGGATGTATTTATGGGAAAAGGGGGTGCGGATGGTTACCCCGGGGAGGAGAAGGAACTGGAAAAGGTGCTCTGGATATTCAATTAACTCGGGAGGGCTAGAATTTGTGTGGGTGATTCTTGGACCCTTTAGGTATTCTCTACCAGAACTCCTGTGCAGTCCTCGCGGCTGGGAGGAAGCTAGTGACTGACTGTATGCTGAGAAAAACTGGGTCTCCTCCCTTGCCAGTGATTAACTGACTTTTCTTCAGAAGTCATTGGTTTTCCTTTGAGGTTTCTGGAATCATTTGCAGAGTGACTCAGTGGTGTTTGGCCAAAGTGCAGGAACTGACCCAAGAGTGTGTCTCTCTGTACCATGAGCAGAACGTAGTGATGTCCTGTGTTCTGTCGGAGGTCTTTGACGGTGTCTTTCACCGCTTTTCGCATTCGTGTGTTGTTTGTGTGTTCTCGTGGCGTGGTGACACCCTGCTCCCTCTTTAGCAGTCTTCGTCTGGGTGTAGGACTGGTTGCATGGAGGGCATAACTTCTAGGCCAAAACAGAGACTCCGGGCTTCACTCCCAACATTTTCACTTTGGTATTTTGCTAGCAAAACTTTGACCCAAGGCCAGAAAGTTCAGTTAAAAATAGTACCGCAAGTATTCATCAGGTTCAGATTCAATCCCAGATAGAATTTTTTTGCGGCACTTTTTTACTGCACTTTCGTCTCGTGGGTCTTTACTGATGTTAATTACAATTATTCGGGTTATTCTGTGCAGGATATCAGAATATCCTAAGCTAATTATTCCTGTAATATGTTCATCCATTCTGTTTGTTAAAGTATTTTCTAAATTATTAAAATGAAGGCTGTTTTTAAAAGTGAAACATTACACGTTTAGTAAACAATTTGGTCCATCCATTTATTGAGTGCTCAAAACAGCCAAGACACTTTACACTTTAGTTAAGGTGATGTATTGTTGGTGTGAGAATTGACATTAGATGTTGCTGACTGGGCAGACTCTGCTATTGCTGTTTTTAGTTCATTAAATATTGTGGTTCTGAGTTGAAGTAAATCTTACCAGACCAAAAATTGTCCCTTACTCTTTTCCTTGGAACAAGGTTGCACTGCTTCTATTGCAAATTGATGAGCTGAAAAATTTTTTAAAGCTGTGTTATAGTAAGTTAGCTTTAAATTATGTGTATTGGACAAAATAGTAGAATGAGTTTGGCTTTTTTGTGCTAACATTTACCTAAAATTTTACCATTTTAACTATTTTTAAGTGTTCAATTCAGTGGCATTAATTACATTCGTGTCATTGTGCAACCATCTCCACTATCCATTTCCAGAAATTTTTGTCTTTCCAAACAAACTCCATGAATTAATCTTTTTAAAAATTAACTAATTAATTTTTAAAAATAAACATATAATGTATTTTTATCCCCAGGGGTACAGGTGTGTGAATCGCCAGGTTTACACACTTCCATGAATTAATCTTTACAAAGACTGTTATAAAAACATATTTCCTGAAATACTAATGAAATAATGGCTGAGATCACTTTAAAGATTTGATACCTTGTGATTTAGCCTGTGCATCACAGTTGATCATCGTTAGCATTTCTTCTGGTTTTACTCTAGAAAATAAGTATTTTTTCTTAACCGAGAAAACTTAAGTAATATAGTCAAATAAAAACACAGCCATGAATATTAGTTACTTCATTTAGCAGCTCAGAAAGTACCATTTAAAATTCTATACCAAGATGACAAAAGTATGAAGATGAAATATACCAGAAATTACTGTAGAATTATTCTTAGAAGGTAAAATTCTCTTTGTAGGAAAAAAATGTTAGGTGAGATTACATGCAAAGTGCTTAGCTCAGTGCTTGGTCATAGTAGTGCTATTTCGTTTAGCTCATTTCTGTGTGCAGTTAGCATAGTTAATTGCTCTAAGTTTCCTTTGAAAAGGAAAATGGTTTTATTGGCAACCATTTCTTGCTATATAATTTTGAGTGTGTAGCATTATAATTTGTACTTGTCATCAGAAAAGTGCTAGCAGTCATCAGGCATGGGTAAAGCTGGATTCTAAGACTGTGTCAGTGTTAAAGCCCTAAATTGTTTTTTTTTTCTCTGCAGATGCTCCTTGCTTTACATAGG
This sequence comes from Enhydra lutris kenyoni, assembly GCF_002288905.1. NCBI lineage: Eukaryota > Metazoa > Chordata > Mammalia > Carnivora > Mustelidae > Enhydra > Enhydra lutris. The sequence goes on from NW_019154119.1 coordinate 14,992,852, forward strand.
TCCTTAAATTAACCTGAAGAGAGTATATCCCTTTTGTAGTTACAGATTATGGGCTGCTTGGTATTATTTAAAAATAGGTTTTGTTTTGTTTTTTAAAGATTTATTATTGGAGAGAGAGAGAGTATGGGCAGGGCCGGCGGGGTGGGGTGGGGGCGCAGGGGGAGTCCGGGACAGGGGCAGAGGGAGAGGAGAGAAACCCAGGCAGACTCCGTGGAGCACAGTGTCTGACCAGGCTCGATCTCATGACCCTGAGATTTCAACCTGAGCCAAAACCAAGGGTGGGACGCTTAACTGACTCTGCCGCCCAGGCTCCCCAAAAATAGAGTTTTGGGAGAGGTTTGTTTCTGTAATACTTTTTCTGAGGGGAGGGACTTGAGTGGTATGGTTTTGCAGGATTTGAAACTTTTTGGTAAACACCCATGTTTTGTTCTCAAGACTCAACTTCTCATACTGCTTTCCCAAATAATATGGTAAAAAGAACTGTGCTTTAATATTATGCCAGAGAGATGTCTTTCTTTCTATCTTTTTTAAGATTTTATTTTTTAAGTAATCTCTACAACCAACATGGGGCTTGAACCTACAACCTTGAGATCAAGAGTTGCATGCTTTACTGACTGAATCAGCCAGGTGCCCCTGAAGATCTTTCTAAAGATCTGTGCCTTTGGGTTTTGATGTGTTTTCCTGAAAGAGTAAATGGTTATAATAACCTGGGATTCAGACTTGAGTAAACTGTTACTTAAGACTGGTGTTGGGCTCCTGGATGGCTCAGTCGTTAAGCGTCTGCCTTTGGCTCGGATCATGATCCTAGGGTCCTGGGATTGAGCCCCTGCTTCTCCTTCTCCTACTCCCCCTGCTTGTGTTCACTCCCTCACTGTGTCTGTCTCTGTCAAATAAATAAATAAAAACTTAAAGAAAAAGACTAGTGTTGATGGGGAAGGGTGGTTAAAATTTTATTTATGAATTTCAGTGACTTGGAATACAAAAGTGCTTCATTTGATTGATTTCATTATGCCAGTAAACTGTATGAAAATGCTTCTTATCACAGTGCTTAGATTTCAGCTTGGTACTGGTTATCTGCCTAATTAAAATTTTATGTATATTTTTTCTACTGTTTAATAAGGATGAATATTATAAAGGTAGAATAAAAATTGAGAAGTTGTTTTATACATGTTTTTCTTTTGCAAAATAAAAGTTGCGTGTTTATAGTATAAATGGGATTACTTTACTTTAAAACTGGTGTTTTGGGGCACCTGGGTGGCTCAGTGGGTTAAAGCCTCTGCCTTCGGCTCAGGTCGTGATCCCAGGGTCCTGGGATCGAGCCCTACATCGGGCTCTCTGCCTGCCAGGGAGCCTGCTTCCCCATCTCTCTCTTCCTGCCTCTCTACCCACTTGTGATCTCCATCTGTCAAATAAATAAATAAATAAAAATCTTAAAAAAAAAAAACAAACCTTGTGTTTTGATGATCATTAAAGACAATGAATTAGCTAGAGAGGTTTAAAAAAGTGATGTATGGAATTTGCTTTGAACCTCTTTGAAACCTCTTTGAACCTCTTTGAAAGTACAGGTCCACAGTACCTCACCCACAGTTTTGCTATATAAAGAATCCTGAAAACCAAGTTTTGGTAAAACTTACCTGATTGTAACATCTGACCTGATCTGATGTTAGAATAATTATAATCACTGTGTCCCTCTTGGTATAATTGGAATAGCTTTCCTTGGAGAAATATTAATGTGTTTGATTTCAGGGTGACAGCAGATTTGCAGGAGGACTTTTAGGAATGTACTGAATATGGTATATGTACTTTATTACCATTCTAAAATCCAGGAAATTCTTTTTTTTTTTTTTTTAAGATTTTATTTATTAGAATGAGAGAGAGAGAGAGCATGAGAGGGGGAAGGTCAGAAGGAGAAGCAGACCCTCTGCTGAGTAGGGAGCCTGATGTGGGACTCCATCCTGGGACTCCGGGATCATGACCTGAGCTGAAGGCATTCGCTCAACCAATTGAGCGACCCAGGCGCCCCAAAATCCAGAAGATTCTGAATTCAGAAACATCTTGCCCCAACGTAAGGCCAGTGTAGACTTATATACATCTCAAACACTGTTGTTATAAAGAAATAGTGAATAATCTTGAAACCTAAATTGTTGCTTTGAGTCATGATCCAGTAGTCCTCTTTTCCCATTTTGAATTCTGAAATATTCTAAATATTAAGAGAATATAGCATGCAAATATGAATTATGAAACATAAACTCATGAAATCACTGCCCAATTTAATGAACAGAACACTAGCCTGTTAAAGTTACCATGTGTTGCTGCTGCTTGATCAGTCTTCATGCATTCTCTCATGTTACCCTGAAATTTTTTAAAAAGATTTGTTTATTTGAGAGAGAGTGAGTGTGCATGAGCAAGGGAGAGGGAGAGAATCTCAAGCAGACTCCTTGCTGAGCACAGAGCCCAATGTGGGCCTTGATCTCATGATCCTGAGATCATGATCTAAGCTGAAATCAAGATTCAGACACTGAACTGAGCCTCCCAGGCCCCCCCGGCCCCCCCCCCCGAAATTTTTTTTATTATTCCCTTGCTTTATTTTACAGATAGTGTACCACATTTGTATGTATCTCTAAACAGTACTGTTTAGTTCAACTTACTTTTTTAACTTTAAAGAAGGTTAACATTTGTATTGCATACTACATTCTTCTGTGACTTGCTTTTTTCAGTTAAATTTCTAAGATACACCCACATTGTGGTTTCATTTTCACTGCTATCATAAACTGCAGTATATTGTTCCAGTCTACTTGATGGATATTTAGATAGTTTTTCTTTTCTGCTGTTTTGGACAGAATTGCTGTGAACATTACTGGAGCCCATGTGAAGTATCTATAGGCTAAGGTATATATTTAGGAGTGGAATTGTTGTGTTTTAAGATACGCTATGTTCAACTTAACAAGGTAATGGGTAGAGTTCAAATTTTCCTCCACATTATTTATTTATTTTTTTTAGATTTATTTATTTGAGAGAGAGAGTGAGAGAGTGGGAGACCCAGCGAGCGAGTGAACAAGTGCAGGGGGGGTGGGCAGAGGGAGAGAGAGAAAGAATTTCAAGCAGACTCCCCACTGAGCATAGCCCCCCCCCCCTTGACATCATGACCTGAGCTGAAACCAAGAATTGGATGCTTAACCCACTGAGCCACCCAGGTGCCCCTTTCCCCAACATTTTATTATGGAAAATATGAAAGTACATAGTAAGGTTGAAAGAATTGAGCTGAACATCTGTATACTTACCATCTAATTAACAGTTTGCTATATTTGCTTTATTACATCTATCCCTCCCTTTATCCATCTATTACTATATCTTTTGTTTCTGATTCATTTAAAGTAAGTTGTAGCTATGGGTATGCTTCTCATTAATTTTTTTAAAAGATTTATTTTATTTTATTTGAGAGAGGGAGAGAGCACGCATGAGAGGAGAGAGGTCAGAGGGAAAAGCAGACACCCTGCTGAGCAGGGACCAGCCTGATGTCGGACTCCATCCCTTGACTCCTGGATCTGAGCTGAGCTGAAGGCAGTTGCTTAACCAACTGAGCCACCCAGGCGCCCTGTGCTTCTCCTTTAAACACCTCAGCATGCATTTTTTTAAGTAGAGTTCAGTATTTGTTTAGGCTTTTTATTTTATTTTTTTGTTTAGGCTTTTTAAAAATTAAATTTTCATATAATGAAATGCACAAATCTTAAGTGTACTACTGATGAGTTTTGACAAATTATACACTGTGTAATGTAAATCCTTATCAATATACAGAACATTATTACCAACCCAGAAGTCTTCCTTCATGTCTTCTCAGTTAATTCTACACCCCATTCTCTTATATTGTGTCACTCTTCTGATTTTTTTTTTGTACTAAAGACTACTCTAGCCTCTTCTAGAACGTCTTATTAATAGAATTCTGTATACTGTGTACTCGTTTGCATCTCGCTTATTTAGCTCATCATAGTTTTTGAGATTCATCCATGTTTTTGTGTGTATCAACAGCTTGTTGCTTTCTTTTGACTGAGCAGTATTCCAATATATGTGGAACCGTAGTCTGTTAGCCATCTCTTGTTAATGGATACCTGGGCTATTTTGAGTTTTTGGTTATTATATATTATATACTTTGGCTTTTAATAAAGCTTGCTAAGAACAACCTTGTATTAAGTCTTCATGAGGACATATTATCATTTTTTTGGGTGAATACCCAGTAGTGGAATTGCTAGGTCGTAATGTAGAAGTGTGTTTGATTTTTAAGAAACTGCCAGATTGGTGCACCTGGCTGGCTCAGTTGGTGAGCATATGACTCTTGATCTTGGGGTTGTGAGTTCAGGCCCCATGTTGGGTGTAAAGATAACTTAAAAATAAAATCTTAAGAGAGGGAGAGAGAGAGAGAGAGAGGCTGCCAGATCTTTTTCCAAAGTGGTCATGTAATTTTACACTCCTACAGCAGTGAATGAGAGTTCCATTTCCTCCCCAACACTGAGTCTTTTAAATTTTAGCCACTCTGTGCGTGGGTAGTGGGTAGCTCATTGTAAATTTAATTTGCATTTCTTTGTTAAATAATGGTAATAACTTTTTCTGGTACTTACTGGCCATTTGTGTATCTTCCTTTGTGAAACATTTGTTCACATTTTTGCCCATTTAAAAAAATTTGAGTTCTTTTTTCCCTTTATTTTGATTATTGTCTCACGCAAGTTCTTTATCCAATATACAGTTCTTTGTCAAAATATATGTTTTGCAAATGTTTTCTTCCAACCTGTGGTGTGTTTTTTTTTAATCAAAAACTTTTTACGGTTGCTGCTTTTTCTGCCCAAGACACTTACCTTTCCCCATGTTAGAAAGAGTCTCATTTGCTTTCTTCTAGATGTTTTATAGTTTAACTTTTATGTTTGGGTCTAGGATAGATGTGAAGCCACTTTTAGTGTATGGTGTGAGTTAGAGGTCAAGATCTACCCCTCTTCCCCATATTTCCCATACCCGTTTGTCCACACTATCTGCCATTTTTTCCCAGCTTTATGCATAACTGACACATAACATTATATAAGTTTAAGGTATACAGTTGATACATGTATATATTGCCAGTTGCTTACCACAGTAACCATTAGTTAACACATCCTTCACCTCACATAATTACCATGTGGTTTGTTGTTATTGTTTTTAGTGTGAGAATATTTAAGATTTACTCTTTTAGCAACTTTCAAGTATACAATACAGTATTGTTAGCTATAGTCACCAGCACCAGTTTTTTAAAAACATTTTTCTTTTCTCATTGAATTGCTTTGGTGCCTTTGTTAAAAATGAATTTTCTAATAGGTGGATATTTTATTTGTCTATCTACCACCGAGTAACTACATTTAATTGTTAGTTATGGTTCTGTTTAACCAAGCTCTGTTCAAAATGTATTGATTTATTTTGTACTTTTATCTTTTTACTTGAAGGAAATGGGCAGGCAACTGTGGTTGAAAACCCTAGATTTTGTTTTTTTGAAGGGAAGAAAGCTGTAAATTATTGTAATTATAAAAACAATATGTTCTTATTATAGAAAACTTATAAATTAAAGGTATAAATGCAAGTTACATATATAATTTCCCCACATAGAGTTAAATTAACATTTTGGTATAAATATCTGTCTGAAAAATTAAAATAGAAAAAAAGTAGAACGACATTGTATATGTGCTTTGTCATTTTCTTTAACAGAAGCTTTTCTATAGTGATATTTATCAGGCTTCTCACTGTAGAGTGATTTCTAGCTTAGCTGTCATGCTTAGGACATTCTCTTTTTTTTAAGATTTTATTTATTTATTTGACAGACAGAGATCACAAGTAGGCAGAGAGGCAAGCAGAGAGAGAGAGAGAGAGAGAGAGGAGGAAGCAGGCTCCCCGCTGAGCAGAGAGCCCGATGCGGGGCTCGATCCTAGGACTCTGGGATCATGACCTGAGCCGAAGGCAGAGGCTTTAACCCACTGAGCCACCCAGGCGCCCCCTTAGGACATTCTCCGTCACCAAAATTATAATATCATATACCTGAATTTTCTTTTAGTACTCTAATGATTTTATTTTTAGTGTTATCTTTAATGTTACTTTTATTCCATTTGGAATTTTAATGGAAACTCTGAAGTAGGAGTATTGAAGATTTTGTCAGGAAGTTTGTCATAAATATTAGAGTAACCAAAATAATAATTGGAAGCCTTTGTTTATATCTCTGTATTGTCTTACAACTTCCTCTTTGGAGAATGGTGTTTGTGGGAGGAAAGAGGGTGATGATTATAGATTGGTCTTCATTTGGGCATCTTGAGTCTTTTTATGGAAATACTATTCTACAACTATACAACCCTTCTGGGGGTGCTTGGGTGGCTCAGTCCAGTTAAGTGTCTGACTGTAGATCTCAGCTCAGGTCTTGATCTCAGGGTCGTGAGTTGGAGCCCTGAGTGGGGGGGGGCCCACGCTGGGTGTATAGCCTACTTAAAAATAAAATCCTATTCTGTGCTAACATTCAAATATATATATAACTGTTAGTGATCAGGGTTACTGTGAAGAGAATGTTGATGACTCAGGGCAACTTACGGCTTTTGAGGGGAAAAAAAGCAATAACATTTTCTATTGGCAGGTTACTCTATTACATAGAGCTTAATATTTAAATTAATATGAAATCATGGTGGTTGGGATCTCTACTAAAACTGTCTCTTCCTTTTCCTTGATTGTAGTTATTCTTTCCTCTCATCTGTACTTTTTTTTTTTTTAAATACGATTGAATTATGGAGATATGTGTGTAAATTCTGCAACTGGCAGTCCCAGATGACCTTCACTCATCTTTTTGGAAAGCATCTGGATCACAATAGTTAGCATATCTTGCTAGCTCTCTTGCATGCTTATGCTCTCGCTCTCATTCTCTTTCTTACTCTCCCTCTCTTTCATTCTCTTACTCTCCCCCCCCCTTTTCTGTGTATGTTTGTATGTATGACAAAAAGGAAATTTTGAGATTCATTTTTGGTTCATCTTTGATAATACTTTGGGGGAATGCTTCTATAATTCCAAGAATGATTTTATGGCTTGTTGCTTCATTTTGATAAGGTATGAATTGTTTGTTCAGATATCTAAGTGCTTTATAAATTTTTTTTGTTATAGTTAATTGATTACTCATTATTCAACATCTGATTTCCCTTATCCTCTAAGAGTTTAGACTTTTTAGTTATAAAACAACTGATAGAAATTTTCTTTTTTTTCTCTTTTTCAAAGGTTTATTTTTTTATTTGAGAGAGAGAGATGGAGATAGCATGTGGGGAGGGGCAGAGGGAGAGGGAGAGAACCAGACTCTGCTAAGCCCAAAGCCCAACATGCTCACAACCCTTAGATTGTGACCTGAACTGAAATGAAGAGTCAACCAACTAAAACACCCAGCCGCCCCAAACTTTTCTTTATTTTTAAGAGGTTATGGACTTGGAACTAATTTCTAACACTTTGTTATTAGGGATTTATATGCCGTGGAAATGAATAGCAGAACCTCCTCCAGTGATACTTTTTAGATGGAAACAAGAGTAGAACAGGGTTGGTAGTATCTTAATGACCGGTATGAGTATGATGAGGAATGCTTAGTACACTAAGTATTGTCTTCTTATGTACTTCTTGGTTTTTGAGTTTATTTAATGAACAGAATATAAGCTCTTTTAGGACATGTATCTTTTTTTTTGTCTTCTTTTGTTGTGTCCTGTAAATATTTGTTGAATGAACTAACAAATCTTTTTTGAGTAACAGGAGTGATAACCTGTAGAAATATATAATGCTTAGAGAGATACTAATGTATTCCCCAAATAAACATTTTGATACATGTTCCTGTCACTTATTTATAGAAAGGAAGTTAAGTAAACATCTCTATATGCAAAGAGGATAGGTTTGAGTGATAGAATTAACTGAAGGTCAAGTAGGAAAAGTGAATAATGATTTGGACATCTTCTGGATTGTGGTGAAACAAATTTGTTTTGGGAAGAATTTAAGCTAATTTTATTCAGTGCTTTAGGTAAAGTAAAGATACTTTGTGTGGGCTGCACAGCCTTGATGATTTATTGAGTTTCATCTGTTCTCCTGCCCCCTAACTTTTCTTCTGGTTAAATATATCCAGTTCCTTCTTATACACCTAGGTGATGCCTGTGTTGAAACAGTGCTTCATAAGGGCAGATGAAATTCTGGTGGGTCTGTTCACAGGGTAAAATTCTTTAAAATGGTGTATTGGCTGTTATTAATAGTATTGATAAGCAAAATTAAAAGAAAGCCAAAGGGCATGAGAAATTTTGATCAGGGATCAAAGTGTTATTATAAGTCAATACAAATGACTTTTGAAAAATATTCAGATATTATCAAGCATTCTGATTACTAGGATTTTCACTTAGCTTTAAAATGTTTATTGTTTATAATAATCTGTTCTTTCTCTAATAAACCCAAGTACTTAATTTTTCTTGTTCCCTTTGCATTGTATTTAAGACAGCTACACCAAGAAGAGAATTCAGAGTATGGTTTTTCTTCTGTACGTAATGGTGACTATCAGTAGCAAAGGAGAGCAATACATAGTATCTTGCTTGTAGTAAGTCCTTGACAATTGTTGATTGAATGATAAATACAGGCTGCAGATGTAGAGCAGTTGAGAAGACCGTGTCACTGTCTCTTACTTGTTCTTAGAATAAGCTCCAAAAAAGAAGTCTGGCAGTTCAGAGTCGTCAGCAGGTGCTGAATGTTGGTATCATTGTTTACTAGATTTATTAGTTCTCTTTATTCTTTTTATTTTATTCTATAATTTCCATTCCATAGGATTTACCTATTTGTAAGTATACAGTATACTGATTTTTAGTAAATTTATAGAGTTGTGCCACCAACATTATCACAACCCATTTTCATTAACCCTCCAAAATTTCCTTGAGCATGTTTGCCTTCAGTCCTTACTCCCAGGGAAGCCAACCACTGATATGTTTTCTGTGTCTGTAAGTTTTTCTTCTTTGGAAATTTCATTCACATGGAATCATACAATATTCAGTCATTTGTTCTGCCTTCCTCCACTTACCATAACATTTTTGAGGTTCACTTGTGTTGAAGCATATGTCAGTATTTTGTCCTTTTTTTTTTTATTGCTGACTAATAATCCATTGTACAGATATAGCATATTTTGTTTGTGAATTCACCATATGTACAGATAAGTGTTTTTACTTCTCTTAGATAGATTTTAAGGAGTTGGATTCCTGGGTCATATTGTATGCATCTGCTTAACCCCCCACCCCCCATTATGCTTAACTTCTAAGAAACTGATAGAGTGTTTTTCAAAATGTCTGTATTATTTTACATTCCCACCAGCAATGTATGAGGGTTCCAGTTTTTCCACATGTTCAAAGAACATTTGACATTGTTATCTTTGTGATGATAGCCATGGTAGTACCTTTTACTCATGATAAATGATACTGAGTACTGTTTCATGTGCTTATTAATTTTGTTTTTAAAATTTTTGCTAAGGTACCATGAGTATGGTCTAATAAAAGGAGTTTGATTTTGTATACCACAAGCCAATTCCAATGTTTAAAAATAGAATACAGATACATATACATCACAGCCCTTTATAGGTAAAATTATCCTACTGACTAGTGTCTCCACCTGAAAGGCTTAATTACTACTAAGCATTATTTTTTTTTTAAACCTTTTGTGGTACCTTTTGCTTTCAAGTAATGAATGCACCTTGCTGAGCCTTGTAGGCCCTGATAATGGCAGTGCAGTCTCTACTAGTTATTTCTAAGCTACAGATCAAATTGAAGTACTTCTGACTTAAATTATGGTCTTTAATTGTTTCTCCATTCTGTTTTGTGCTGCTCTTTCCTTTTTCTTTATTATTATTATTTTGAGTATCTTGAGTAAGCTTATAAACTGATTTCTCTTATCTTGAGCCAACATTTATCTTTATAAAACTTTTCTGTTCTACATAAGAATGAAAAAGACATTCTTACTATTAATTTTATGGCTTTGTTCCTATGATTGGTAACTACTGGTGTTTTAAACAATATTGTTAAACTTAACTTTTAGCTTATGCTTTGAGTACCCATCTGAATTTAATATACGGATACAGATGTTACTTTTTTTCATAGGTGGAATGGATATTGATTTGTGGGATTAAATTATGAGCAGAATTTTGAAACTTAAGACCATGTTCTTTCAGATGTAAAAGTAGCTGCCATACATGTCCATTCTGTATCAGGATATTACCTGATTGTTTTACCTTGTGTTTCAGTATGAGTCCTTTAGAAGTCATACTAAAAAGTATGCTTATTGAAATTGAAGTTTTCTGTTTTTAGATTTATTTATTTATTTGACAGACAGAGCTCACAAGTAGACAGAGAGGCAGGCAGAGAGAGAAGAAGGGAAGCAGGCTTCCTGCTGAGCAGAGAGCCTGATGCGGCCTTGATTCCAGGACCCTGGAGCATGACCTGAGCTGAAAGCAGAGGCTTTAACCCACTGAGCTACCCAGGCGCCCCTGAAATTGAAGTTTTCTGTTTAGTTTTAGTTTATGTTGTATTTTTTGAGTTTTTATGACATAACCACAAATGGGACATATTTGAGCAGAAAGGAAAATTTGAGGAAATAATTCTTTCAGTACTTAAGATGCTTTAATTTATAAAGGATGAATTTTAAAAATTTTGCTTGTATTGATATTTATTCTTCTAAAAGGAAAGTGCGCTGGAGGTGCTTCAGTGGCTCAGTTGGTTATGCATCTGACTCTTGATTTTGGCTCAGGTCATGATCTCAGTGTTGTGAGATTGAGCTCTGTGTGGGGTTCCATGCTGCTTACAATTTTCTCTCTCCCTCACATTCTGCCCCTCCCCACTCTCCTTTTTAACAAAAAAATAAAAGGAAAGTGTAATAGCCCAACTGCCATGAAGTTTGAGGTCTGCATGATCTAGTGAAATGTGTTTTTGTATATTGAAACCCTTGCAAAAATATTTCAAGTATTAAGCGTGTAAACATCAGTATGATTTTGAAAAATGTTTCACGTTTTTGGGGTAACTTACAGAGTTATAGTTTGTGGTACTTGGGATTTTTATATATTTAAATACATATGGCCATATTTTATTGTATTACATAGTGAATAAAGTTCAAGTTGAAGTTGGATGGTTAAAAATGATGTGTTGTGTTTGACCAGTGTGCCTGTGTTGAAAGAATCAAGATTAAACATTTTTTTCTTTATGAATCACTAAGATTTCTCTAAGGGCCGCTAACAGGTCATACAAACAGCTCTTTTGGAATTAGTAAAGACTAGAGGCAAATATATCCAAATTAATATTTTCTTTCAGAGAGGTTAGATATCAAGTCAGAATTGGGGAAAGAGTTAATGCAAAATTTAAATCATATTGTAAAATTTAACCATATAGTAGCTATTCCAAATTCAGCAAAATTTCTCTGGAATAAACAACATTTGGAGTTGCTTTTAAATATCTAAAGCATGACCTTTGAATTTTTGTATTGGCTTCTCAATGATTGTATTTCTCAAAATATCACTGAAATTAATGTGCAAATGAAACAATGATGAGCTTCTCTTTGAACTTTAGATGCATGGCACGATCTTAGTTGTGTTCAGCATGAAAGTTTTTTTGTCTTATATTCTTTCAAAAAAGGCCATCTTAAGAAAGCTTTAATAAATGAATTGACAAAAATTTTCCTACTGGATTAAAATAAAAAGGAAATGTATAGATAAATCGGGAAATTTAAAAACTTAATAGCAATATAGTTTATGTCCTGGCCCTTACAGGTAGTTTTATTATATTATGTTATTTTATTTGTTTAGTTATTATTTATAAGACTGATTTATTTGAGAGAGAATGAGAGTTGGGGCAAAGGGAGAGAAACTCAGGCAGACTCTATGCTGAGCAGTGATCCTGACTCGGGTCTTAATCCCACTACTCTTGAGATCATGATCTGAGCCAAAATCAAGATTTGCGACTTAACTGACTGAGCCACCCAGGTTTCCCTTACAGGTAATTTTAAGTTACAAATTTTCTAATCTGTATCTGCTAAATCCGATAGCTAAGACAGTGGTTTAAAAATCTTATATATATATATATAGCACTCAACTAGAGATCTTTAGAAATATTGATGCCTAGTTTCCTACCAATGTAATAGGTATGTGACATGGCCTGGAAATAGGAGTTTTAAAAGTTCCACAGATGGTTCTCAAGTACAGGAAATTGTGGGAGCTACTGAGCTGAGAGGTGCAATATTGTAGTTTAAAGATTGGCAGAGAGGGCATTGGATTGAAATGTACCTGAGGAAAGGAGAATATTTATGTATTTATTTTTCTTTCTTTATTTTTTGTGACTCACCAAGGCTTGGATGAAGTCAGAAAGTCAGAATTATCTGTTGGAAGCCAGAATCACGCCCAGGGTATTTGGTAGAAATGATGTCAGATCCTCTGATTTAGATGTCTGTGCGGGGGGGGCAGTAATTTGCTTTTGATCAAGCATCTCAGGTGATTCTGACGCAGGTTAATCTGCAGATCCGAGGTTGAGAAATTTGTAGGTGCTGCTTCTTGTACTGACTGACAAAACCAAAACCAAATAGTCTCGATCCCCTTGGCACACAAAATTGTATATGTGGGAAAGGCTGGAGAATGGAGAAGTGCCAGATTTTCTGAAATCTGAAATACCAAGGGTCATCACATTTTCTGTCTTTTTTTAGAGCTGCATAGGAATTAGACCAAGGTTTTTCTTTTTCTTATTTTAGAAGGAAATTTAATTTGCTTTGTTGAGCTTTTCTGAAGGAAGAATCAGACAAGATAGTCCAAATAGAAGTGAAAAACAATTTTTATTGTGATAAAATATACACAGTTTAAAATTATGATATAGAAATACTGCTTCTTATCCTTTCATGAGAAATATCATCTATAGACACTTATTGACCTGGAAAATATATAATTTTGATGTTTCACATTTAATAAATGGTGACAGAGAAATAGTGACAGCCTTTTTAATCACTGACAGTTGATTTAATTCAGAAAGAATAATTTCACTAGAAATGTATGGTCCTTCAGAACATGGCAGCTAAAGCAGCACAGTGTATGTATATCTATGAATGTGCCTATGTTTAAAAAATAACAAAATCACACTAAAATTATTTTGTGGTCTCTTTAAAAACAAGCAAAAAATTGCAATGTAGAATATTCAAAATCTTTATGTTAAACTGTCTTGAAATTTTATTTTCAGAGCAGCCTTCAAGTTTTTGGTTATGTAATAGTCATCTTATTAATATGTTACTGTTTAGATTTTTTCAAATGCACATTCTTTGCAGTTATGTCTCTTCACATCATTGGAAATTAGAGAAGACCAGACAGGGGCGCCTGGGTGGCTCTGTCGTTAAGCATCTGCCTTTGGCTCAGGTCATGATCCCAGGGTCCTGGCATCGAGCCCCGCGTCAGGCTCCCTGCTGGGCAGGAAGCCTGCTTCTCCCTCTCCCACTTGCCCTGCTTGTGTTCTCTCTCTGTCAAATGAATAAATACAATCTTTAAAAAAAAAAAAAAAAAAAGGGAAGACCAGACAGTTTTTACATAGTGCATAAGTTGTCCCTATTTTTCATTTTTTCAAATATTTATATATTAGACTTCCTCTTGTGTGGCCATTTTAATTTTGGTGGTTAAGGGGGTATGTAAGTATTTTATAAATTTGAAAACATTTTTATTTATTGATTCTTAATGATAATAGTTAACGCTATTAGAGGAAAAGCAGTTGTGAGTTTTATCTTTTTTTTTTTTAGTATTTGAAATCTTTAGCAACTCACTTTTTGTAGATTTTATCTTGTAGTTAATAAAATTGGACACACCGTGGCCAAGGCAATATTAATATTTATGAGACTATAGAGTGACACACAGTATTTTTAAAGCCCTAAAGATTGGCCACAGTCTATCACTTAAAGTGTATCCATTCTTTCCAAGTTATTGCTGAATAGATAAATAAAATGTGAAACATCCAAAACTGAGTGGTCCTTCTTTGACTGACTAATATATTTCTGCAGTTATCTTTAGAAGGTTGTTACATCTGATTTATTAACATTTCACTGGAAGTGTTTTTTCAATTTAGAAATATTTTACAATCTGGTCATTAGAAAGTGTATTCCATAATACCTCAGCATTGCACAGGATTTTCCACCATTTCTAAATACTTAACAAAATGCAGGTTAACTTGAGACTTCTTGATTTGTTATGTCATGTCCGTGCTAACGCAGCTCTGAGGCATTATTTCTGACTATAGCTATGGACTATATAATTCATGATTGCAATTTAAAATGAGAGTATGAATATATTTTGTTTTGTTAATGTTGTTATATTCTGGCTAAACAAGAATTTAGTCATAAAAGCAAGATGTTACAATGTAAGAGAATGCAAAAACTCACCTAAAGGATTTTGCTGGTTGTTCTGAGAGATAATTTTCTTAAAAAAAAAAAAATCGTAAAATCATATATTTTTGTGAAAAGGGGGAAGCTATAAAATTAAAAATTTTGGAGGCATTGCTGAAGACAGATTTGTTTCCCATATTTAAGACATTCCCAGAACAGGAGACCAACGGATGATACAAATAAAACTAAATTTAGAACTAATAAAAGGAAACTCTAGTAAAAATTGGCTTATGCAGTTTACTTCAGAGGGAAGTCTAAAGTAAAACACTGAATACAAGTTAATTACTCAGTTTTGGGGGGAGAGCTAGTAAGAGGGGATTTTTATGTATGGAAGTTCATCTCTTAAAATATGGAGAATGTAAGTCTCTGGCATAATATTTTATTGTGCTGCTTTTTATCCTTTTGTAAACAGAATTGTTCAGTTTGGTTCAAGTTACAACAAATCTGTGAAATGGAAGTGTAAGAATCTGGAAAGTAGCATGCTTATTTCAGATAATTTTCCATAAGTAAAATTCCATTAAAATAAGTTCATAAAATGGATTCTGTTGAACCTTTACTAATATATGAACAAACAAGTGGATTTCCTTAAGAATTTTTTTAAACACACACACACACACACACACACACACACACACACACACTCGCGCGTGCGCACTTGAGTTGGGAGGAGGGGCAGAGGGAGAGAGAGATTCCCAAGCATACCTTTCTCTGAGTGCAGAGCTGTACCATGGGGCTCAGTTTCCTGAGCTGGAGATCACTCTCTTGACCTGGATGGAGGTCAGGACCTGAGCTGAAACCAAGAATTGCATGCTTAACCGACGGAGCCACCCAGGCACCCCATGACTTGATAATTTCTAAGTGTATTTTTAAGAGAATCGGTGTAATGGCAAGAACACGGGATTTGGTGTCAGAAGAGCTAAGACTGTTAATGATTTGTTAGATGTTTTATTAATTATCTTTAATTATCTTCTTGACTTTGATAATTTATAAGACCTCTATCTGTCTACCTCAAGGAAATGGGAAGATTAAATCCAGTGGGATGCTAACCCTGTGTATTAGTGTTCTGTAAACTGTACAGAACTTAAGCTTGTTTACAGAGAATTGAAGAACTATCTGTAAAATAGCCTAAATTATGTATGTCTATAAGTGTCTTCAAAAGGGTTTGTGTATACACAATCCGTCTCCTGGTGTTAACCTGTTTTTCCTAAAAATGGTAGCACATTATTTGGCAAATAATAGGTTCTCTAAAGTACTAAACAACTGAATAAAAAATTAGTTAGCATATTTATTTTTTTCAATTCACTGAGGATAGTTTCATTCAGTGACTATTTGTTTTTATTCATTTTTGGGTTTATAGTCCAGGTATCGATTTTTCCCAGCTAAGGTATATTATTTTGTTTTATTTTATTTATTTTTTTAAGGTATATTCTTTTAGAGTTGGTAGGATGCTGAACTGTGAAAACAAGAGTCTGATGTTCTTATATGATGTTAAATTTCAGAAATCCTGATACAAATATTAGGAAAAGTCATGACATAATTTTTAAGCCTTTGTGTTATTCACTTGCAAAAATTTTAATCACGCTTTATGTAAACTTTAAAGGAGCGTTTGGGTTTTACCAGCAGTTTTTATCTGTGGCTTAAATTTAGCAAATTTTGGCCTACTTTTTAGTAACAAAAGTGAGCGGAGGCACAATTTCAAAAGAATGGTTTAGAAGATAAACAGCCCGTATTATGCTGTATGACCTCTGGTACAGATTTTGGTCTTTAGGGATACCAGGACAATTATAATTTAATCATGTAGAAAAATTTAAAAGTAGCATAATAGTATATGTTGTGATCATTCTGTGTTGATGGCTACTGTGATCAGTAACTAGTTAATTTCCTTGGATCATATAATTTCCAAATTTCCCAATTTAGGGCTTTAGGATCTGTCTAACAGAATAGGCTAACTTAAGTCTATTGTCAACTCTTTAACAACCTCATGGAGTAAGAATTTGTATTTTATAGACCAGAAACATCTGAATTAGTATCCAGGCATAATTAAAATGAATATGGGGAGAAGTTTGTATGGGAATAGCCACTGTTAGGGTTGATACATTATATACTTTCCCTGTTGTCGCATTTATGAATTAAGAAATGAATTTTATCTACTTCTCTTCCCCCCCGCCTCTCTCTCTCTCTCTTTTTTTTTTTTTTTTTTTTTTTATCTCAGTGGTTTTTCTTAGAATAGAGAGAGACTTCAGCATAGACTGTTTTCTATCTTGTGGCTGGTCTCTTGTGCTCAGGTGCCTATTCCTTCTCTCTCCTCCACTAGAAGTAAAGGGAAGGGGTTTTTGAAGGGCCCCAGGATCAGGCGACAATAGCAGGGGAAAGTCTTCTTTTAATTTTTTTTAAGTCATTTCTACACCCAGCATGGGGCTCAGTCTCACAACCCTGAGATCAAGAGTCAGACACTTCCCTGATTGAGCCAGCCAAGACCACTAGCAGGAAAAAGCCTTGATGGGATATATGGCGCAGATAATGGGCATTGGGGAAGTAGATTTATCTTCCAAGATGTGAAAAGGAAGAGAGTGAGCAGGACCAGGGATAGAGGCAATCATCCTTCCACCAATAACAGAATAAATATACCATCCTCTTTTATTTATATTCTGTCTCTGTCTCTAATGGGAATGCTACCTCTTGTTCTCTGCTTTGTCAACTTGAAAAACCAAACAAAACAAATTTCATTTTTTTCTTTTAAAGATTTTTAAAATTTATTTGACAGAGACATAGCGAGAGAGGGAACATAAGGGGAAGGAGTGGGAGAGAGAGAAGCAGGCTTCCCTCCGGGCAGAGAGCCCCATGCGGGGCTGGATCCCAGGACTGTGGGATCATGACCTGGGCTGAAAGCAGATGCTTAATGACTGAACGCTCCAACAAACTTCATTTTGAAAATTAAAAAAGTAATACATGCCTATTTAAAAAATTAAAAATTACAGAAGTGAATATAAAATATAAGTTCTCTCTTAGCCCTTTCTCCTTGATCTCAGTCTTCTGAAACAGCCACTTTACAACACATCAGTGTATCACTTTCCTTGTATGCATTAACAGTGTATACATATAACGGGGGTGTATCATTTTCCTTTTTTTCTTGCATATAAAAAGTAGGAATACTTATTGGGCTTATTTTTAATAACCCAAATGCATCTATATCATATCTATTGTTTTGTATTTGCTTTTTTAATTTATTTGGAGGCCATCCAGTCGGAATTGATAACTCATCTAGTTCTTTTAGGGAGTATTGCATTTTCTGGATTTGCCATAATTATTTCACTGTTTCAGTATTGATAGACATTTTCTGTTGCTTTCTTCTATTATAAACATTGCTGCGGTGAACATCACTGATTTTATGCATATATGTGAATATTTCTGTAGATTTCTGGAAATGGGATTGTTAAAGCACGTACACATTTAAAATTCCAAAATAATCCCAACTGTGATGAGAATACACATATTCCCTTACCTTTGCTGGGTAAATATTATCATCAGCCTTTTACCTTAGTTGCCAATCTCATAGGTGAAAAAAAGCCAGTATCTCCTTTTGTTTTTTTTTATGTGCATTTCAGTATTTGATTACTAATAAGATTGAACACTTGTTGTTAGTCATAGTTTTAATTCTTTTTAAAGATCCACATCAAATTTATTTGCTCTGTGAAGTCTTCTGTAATTCTTCCTTATCCCTTTCCCTAACTCTGGGCAGTGACTCTTCTCTGCCTTCTCTGCTCTTACAGTACTTCTGTTGTAAGTGATTAGAATCATTGCGTATTATGATTATTTACTTATTATATATCAGACCATGAGCTCCCCTACAGTTGTGACCATGTAGTAGTCATTATTTTTCTAACTTTTATATCATGGCTTATTGGAAATTTGGGAATTAAACCTAGTTTTTAGGGTAACGGGGCATAAATGCATTAAAGATAATTTCCTTTTTTCATCAGTTCTGTTGAGATATAATTGATGTACAGCACTATATAAGTTTAAGATATACAACATAATGGCTGGACTTAAGTATATTGCAAAATAATTACCACAATAAGTTTAGTTAACATTCATCACCTCATATAGTTACATAGTAGTCATTTTCATGTCTCTGCCCAGTGACTCGCACAGAGCCTATAGCATTTAGTGTGTGTTTGTGAAGTTTTATCAAATGGCTAGTCTGATTCCCAACTGGGAGTCTATATGTAAGGTTTGCTGCTTTCTTTTTTGGAGTAGGGGGAGGGTTGGTTCTTAATGATAATGGTTCTAATATACCCCTTTATTTTACAAATGAAGAGTTAAGTCTAAAAGAGGAATGTCTTATGTGGTTAATGAGATATTTTTATTCTTTATCATACCCTACTAGGTGTTGTGAAACAGTGCAGCTCCAAACAGGGTTATTTATAGTCAAAGATGAATACTGATTTCTACTATCTAAGATAGATGGCGAGCTTTTCTCAGTTCTTACAGACTAAGCCTAGCAAATGGGGCTTTTGCCTGATAGTCTTAGCATGTAGCCTGAAACCCATATAAATTATCCAAACTTCATTTGGCGCTTTCCAAAGCATTAGGACTCTCACGACACACTAGACATAGACTTTTCTAATTGCAGGCACTGGCTAACCTCTGAGAGACATGGTGTCTTTTCTTTTAGAGAACTCTTGAAACCTGTCCTCTCAGCCGTCTTTCCATGCAGTGATCCCACCAGATCTAGTCACATGATATTGCCTTTTCCTACCCAAGATACAAGTCATTATACATATCTCTTCTCACGCTCGTTCCCTCACCTGTTCTTCCTCTTTTTCAGACATTTCTTACCCTTGTTCTAGGGTTAAACATGATCACTTGCATCTTCAAATTCTTTACTGAATGTTACTTTTATCTTTAAGTAACACCACCTATCTTCCTCCTTGGGAAAGCCCTCTCTAGTGGAACTTGTACCTTCCTTTATTCTCTACAGGTCCCAGTTGTAAGAAAATAGAAGAGGTGGTTTCCTTCTTACTTTGCACTACAGTGCCTATAAAACCTTCCTGTTAAAATTGCTGTTGCTGAGTCTCACATCTCTGCTTGCTCATTGAAGACATAGCCTTCTGACCCACAGACTTCCTTTCCATGCAGGGTTGTGTGATCGTTCTAGGTGAATTCAGTGTTTATATGAACAGAGTAGCCAGGACCCTGGCTTCACAGTTTCCTAGTCTCTAGTGTAGATTCCCTTAACTCAATTACTTACTCCCAAGAAACTACTTTGGACCTTACCATTACCTGAAATCAGCTTTACCTTTGAGATCATTTATTCAAATATCTTGTTCGTGAGCTCTTATCTTTTTATTAAATCTATTCATTGATGCTTTTGAGATCTGCAGTTCCTTGACACTTCTCTCCACCAAATGCTTCCTTTATAAGCAGGTAAGAGTCCATCGTCCATCACTTTAGACCTCTTGCCAGAATTCTCAATTTCCTTGCCTTGTTGAATTTCTATCCTATGCATTTGCACCTAGATTTTGGATCAGTGTGTCTCGGGCGTATACAAAAGGTGTACATTGAGCACTGATAGAGAAAAAAATTACTAATTATTACTGGTGCAGTGAATTCATGGTCTCTCTTTCTTTAAGAGCTTTCAGCATGGCAGAACAATTGTGTCATTCTCCATAGGGTCCATTTTAAACATTCTTTTCTTTCTTTGAGCAAAGTATGCTCCACAGATGGTCTTCTCACTTCATGAGAAAATAGAAGCCATCAAAAGGAGATCCCTTAATTTCCTGTTATTTGACTCACCAGTTTATCTCTTCTGTACCATTTGTTCTTACTTTTCCTTCTGTTTTCAGTGGATGAGGTGTCCGTTGTTCTCTCTCAGGCTGATTCTCCAACTGTGCTTTGGATCTCATTCTCTCCTTCTGTTGGTTAATTCTGTTTGTCTTTCATCTTTCTCTTAATTTGGATTCTTTTTCATTTGGCTAAACTTGTTCAAATGTCTCAACTAAAACAAAAAACTAAATGACTCCTAGAAAGAAATCTTAATTCTTTTTTTTTTTTTAAGATTTCATTTATTTGACAAAAAGATCACAAGTAAGCAGGGAGGCAGGCAGAGAGTGAGGGGGAAGCAGGCTCCCCGCTGAGCAGAGAGCCCCATGTGGGGCTCATCCCAGGACCCTGAGATCATGACCTGAGCCGAAGGCAGAGACTTTAACCCACTGAGTCACCCAGGTGCCCAAGAAATGTCAGTTCTTTCTACCTTTTGCCCCTCCCCTCACCAGCAAAACAAACTGCTGTCTCACTTTCTGTTCATTCCTCAGTACACCGTAATCTCCCTGCCATCCTGTCCCATCGCCGACACTGCTCACTTGATTTCCTTGCTGCTAAAACTATCATTTTATTGAATGTTCAGAAGTACTTGACACTTCTCAAATTGCTCTCTTTGCTTCTCTGACAGTACTCAGAGCATCTCCAGCTGTTTATCTCAGGTTCCTTTGTTTTCTCTTCCTCTGCTAAATGGGATTCTTGCTTCCTATTTTTTTTATTCATTCTTTGCCACCTTCTTAAGCTTGTGTCTATTTCTAGGACTTCATCATCTGTATGTTGATGATTTTGATTTTTCTACCTGAAAGCTTCCCTCTGAGCTTTAGGCTCATACATCAGCTAGCTGCCTATGAGTCATCTCCACGGAGATATACCACGGATACTTCAGAGTCAGTGTATCTACAGCAAAATTATTTTTCCTCCCTTTGCTTTCACAGCTCCTTCATTTCCTATGATTAGTGATTCCACGATCCATCTGGCTTGAATCAAGCCAGAAATCTGGCTATTTGGCTATCTGTCATTTTTGACTTCACGTTCAGTATCACTAGATTCTGTCAGTGTTACCTCCAAAATGCGATTCATTTCTCTCCCACCTGACTGCTGCTTTCCCACTTCGGGTGACCATCACATTTTTCTGTGGTTGTTGTAGCATGCTCTTCCCCGTTCTTTCCTAGCCTCCTGTTTTCTACTCTCCAACCGAACTACTTATTATAAGATGCAGATCTAATCCTATTATTCCCCAACTTAAAGTACTTAAATAACTGATTTCCCATTCATTCAGGGAAAATTTCAAAATAATAATAATTTCTTACAAGATTGTTAATGACCTGACTTCTGACCTTTCCAACCCTATCTCTTATAACTTCGCTTCTTCCTCCCAAATTCTACCCATATTAAATAACTTCATTTGAAGCTGCTTTCTTTTCATTGCCAGGCTTTTTTTTTTTTTTTTTTTTTTTTTTGACATGTAGGTTTCTCTGCCTGGATGAAAATACTAACTCCCCAAATACTACTTATATGCAGTATATGGAAATACTTTTGCCTCATTGTACTCAGTTTGGTTTGAACTCAAGACTTGATGGAGAAGACAAATATGTATTTACAATGACATTTTTTAGAAACTGACCTAGTTACATATTTAATTATGATGATGGATGGTTTATAGAACTCAAAAGAGGATTTCCTTAGAGGAATGTTCCAAGGAGGGGTTGCCACTGTGAACTCATGCTTCCTGTGAGATTTCTGTTGTGAGAAGTGTGTATAAAATATGGTTAATGGAAAATGGTGATATAAATGCTGTATATAAAACTTCCTTTAAACTGTAGAAGATATTTTAAACTCCTTTAAATTCTCAATTATAAGCACTTGAAGCTTAGTATATTGAATAGTATCTTTTTATGATATCTCATTAAAGTTATTATCAACATCAATAATAGTAATATCGTTAGCAAGACATAGTTCTTGTGCTTGCTTCTGCAGCACATATACTAAAATTGGAACAGTACAAAGATGATTTAGCGTGGCCCCTGCTCAAGGATTACATGCAAATTCATGAAGCACTCCATATTTGTTTATGTATATTATACACCTGAAACTAATAGAACACTGTATCTTAATTGTACTGGAATTAAAAAAAAAAAGACATGTAGTAGTTCTCACTGTGTGCCATGCACTGTTCTGAAGTGCTTTATTAATTTGTTAGATTTCTGTTTAATTTTTCTGGTCACATCAAAATGACATGTTCTTTAAAAATACTCTCTTTAGAAATACTTAGTTTCAGACATTTAAAAAATATTATGATCCCCTTCTAAGCAGAATAGAGTTAGTTGCCCATTTTTTGCAGACATAATGAAAAAATGTGTTACTTGTGTTGAGATCATATTAAAGTAAAAATGTCCAAGTAGCCTGTATTTATCAGTATAATCCAACAAATTCTTTCAGTAAAGGTTTTATTTATTCTGTAGTGAAAAGATTTAGTATCAGCATTTTTCCGTGTTGTCTCATATGATAGAATATCCAGCATGAAGCCCAATGTGGGCTTGAACTCAAGATCTTGAGATCAAGACCTGAGCTGGGTCAAGAGTGAGATGCTTGACCCACTGAGCTACCCAGGTACCCCCTTTTCTCATTATTATGATTATTTCTTAAAGCAAAAATTTGAAGCTCTGTGTAAGAAATTGGTAACCATTATTTTTGGACAAGCTGAATAGATATTTTAGAAAAGTGATTAATACAAAATGTTCTAAACATTGAAAGGATTTCAGATTTTAGAGTATCTTTTAAATCTGATTTTTCAACTTATTCTCCCCAAAATCTTCTTAGGTTCAGGTTTAGTTTCTCTAAAAATGAGCTTCTCTAAAAATGTGGGGTTTTACTCTTTCTTTTTCTTTTCTCTCTCTCTCTCTTTTTTTTTTTTTTAAGATTTTATTTATTTATTTGACAGAGAGATAGCACAAGTAGACAGAGCGGCAGGCAGAGGGAGAGGGAGAAGCAGGCTCTCCGCTGAGCAGGGAGTCCGATGCGGGACTCGATCCCAGGACTCTGGGATCATGACCTGAGCTGAAGGCAGCCGCTTAACCGACTGAGCCACCCAGGCATCCCTTAATCTTTCTTAATTATTTTTTTGTCTCCAAGTGGAGAGATTAATTAACTATATGATCTACCCTTCCTGGAGGTCTGCAGTGTGATAGACAATTCAAGAGCAGTACATTATCTAATGATCACTTTTTATTTGTAAGTCTTTCAAGGGCTTGTGTGGAACATTTGAATATGAATATGTGTGAAATTCTGCAGATTAATAAGCTTAATGATGATGAATCTGCAGTCTCAATCCATGTGTCTATTTCCCTTCTTGGCATGACCCCCCCCCCCCACTGCTGGTGATGGGGCAGCATTTTCTCCCAAATCATTGAAAAGGATTACTATAAGAAGAGCTGCTGTTATTCTTCCTCTCAGACTTGTTTGCTGTCAGACTGCAGGGTAGCTCAGTGGTGCATTTAAATTGTGGTGTCTTCGGGGCGCCTGGGTGGCTCAGTTGGTTAAGCATCTGCTTTCAGCTCAGGTCATGATCTGAGGGTCTTGGGATTGAGCCCCGCTTTGGGCTCCCCGCTGAGCAGGGGAGCCTGCTTCTCCCTCTTGTGCTCCCCTTGCTTGTGCTCTCTCTCTGTCAAATAAATAAATAAAATCTTTAAAAAAATTGTCATATCTTCAATTCTTCTCTCATATGTCTGGGTGAATAAAAAGGAAGTTAGTAGTCACGTCTTATAGGAGATGATGGAGGCTTCTACCTTTTATTTACATTTGGATAGTGGAATTAGGGCAAGGTTGGTGATGATGATTAAGAAATTACAGTATCTTTATTTTTTTATTTTTTAAAGATTTTGTTTTTCAGAGAGAGAGAAAGAGCACAAGCGGGGGAGCAGCAGTCAGAGGGAGAAGCTCTTGCTGAGCAAGGAGCCCAGTGTGGGACTCGATTCCAGGACCCTGGGATCATGACCTGAGCCAGAGGCAGATGCTTAACTGACTGAGCCACTCAGGTGTCCCTACAGTATCTTTATTTTTAAACCAATTTTTTTTTTTTTAATTTAAGTTTTATTTTTTTAAAACATATAATATCTTTTTATCCCCAGGGGTACAGATCTGTGAATCGCCAGGTTTACACACTTCACAGCACTCACCATAGCACATACCCTCCCCAATGTCCATAATCCCACCCCCCCAACCCCCTCCCCCCATTAACCCTCAGTTTGTTTTGTGAGATTAAGAGTCACTTATGGTTTGTCTCCCTCCCAATCCCATCTTGTTTCATTTATTCTTCTCCTACACCCTTAACCCCCCATGTTGCATCTCCTCTCCCTCATATCAGGGAGATCATATGATAGTTGTCTTTCTCCGATTGACTTATTTCGCTAAGCATGATACCCTCTAGTTCCATCCACGTCGTTGCAAATGGCAAGATTTCATTTCTTTTGATGGCTGCATAGTATTCCATTGTGTATATATACCACATCTTCTTTATCCATTCGTCTGTTGATGGACATCTAGGTTCTTTCCATAGTTTGGCTATTGTAGACATTGCTGCTATAAACATTCGGGTGCACGTGCCCCTTCGGATCACAACGTTAAACCAATTTTTTAAATGATTTTATTTATTTAAGAGAGAAAGCGTGTATGTGGGCATACACAGTGGGGAGGCACCTAGGGGGAAAGAATCCTTAAACAGACTCCTCTTGGAGCTCAGAGCCCAACACGGGGCTGAAATCATGACCTCAGCCAAAATCAAGAGTTGGACACTTAACTGACTGACCCACGCAGGTGCCCCAAGAAAATATAGTATCTTTTTTATTTTTTATTTTTTTAAGATTTTCTTCATTTGAGAGAGAGAGAGAGAGAGCATGAACCAGGTTGCGGCGGGGGTGGGGGGTGGTGTACAGAGGGAGAGGGAGAAGCAGACACTGCTGAGCAGGGAGCCCAGTGTGGTTCAATCCCAGGACCCAGAGATCATGACCTGAGCTGAAGGTATACGCTTAACCAACTGAGCCAGCAAAATACAGTATCTTTAAAGCCCATTAGTATAGATAATGTCTGCTGATCATTGGATTAAGTTAGGGGGGAAATGGAATGTATAACCCAGGAAAGGGGAAAAGAACTCCACAATTGGTGATATCCCATTAGAAAACTTACCTTTTTTTTTTTTTTTTTAAACTTTCTGCCGCATGTAAGATAACATTTGAGACATAGTCTAGGTACTTGTAAGAAGTCATAGTTTATTTATTTATTTTTGAAAAATATTTTATTTATGGGACGCCTGGGTGGCTCAGTGGTTTAAAGCCTCTGCCTTCAGCTCGGGTCATGATCTCGGGGTCCTGGGATCGAGCCCCGCATGGGGCTCTCTGCTCGGCGGGGAGCCTGTTTCCCCTTCTCTCTCTGCCTGCCTCTCTGCCTACTTGTGATCTCTGTCAAATAAATAAATAAAATCTTAAAAAAATATATTTTATTTATTTGACAGAGAGAAATCAACTAGGCAGAGAGGCAGGTAGGGGGTCACAGAACATTGGAAATAGTAGAAAAGCATAATGAAAGACCAGGGACTTGATTTGCATGTTGGAAGATGGTAATGATGACGATAGTGACGACAATAAGCATAGCAGCAAAGTTACCTGTTGTCTCTGGTGGTTGTGTGTATATTAGTCCATGTGCTTCTCCCTAAAGCCCTTTGAAATAGCTTCTGTTACTTTCTTGTTCTTACTGTTGAGGAAACTGGGATTCTGCCTTATGTCTCCACATTCTTTGAGTAGACTACACTGCATTTCATACAGTAGGATGGTAATAGATGGTGAGGAATAGGGGGGATAATCTTCTTTTGCCTTAATTGGTAGTGTGGAACTTGTGTAGGCCTTTGGAATGGCCTATTTCATTATATCTCTGAAGAAAAAACAAGCGTTTACCCATGCCACAGATAAAATGTATTTTCAGTAATGAAGATTTAAAAACCCACATAAAAGATTTTTTTTTAAGATATTTTTTATTTATTTGACAGAGAGAGAGAGAGAGAGGTCACAAGTAGGCAGAGAGGCAGGCAGAGAGAGGGGGGGAAGCAGGCTCCCTGCTGAGCAGAGAGCCAGACGCGGGGCTCGATCCCAGGACCCTGGGATCATCATGACCTGAGCTGAAGGCAGAGGCTTTAACCCACTGAGCCACCCAGGTGCCCCAAAAGATTTTTTTAAATTAAAAAAAAAAAACCCGTTTTAACCTTTTGAATAGAATTTTTTTTTTTAACTTGCGTCATTTTCATCATATTGTTTTAGGACACTAGAGAAAAATGTCTAATAAGAATATATAACTGTTCTGCATTTAACAGTTTTTGGTACTACTTAATTATTTAGAAAATTAAATGGAAAATTTGAAGAAGGGATTGTTGAAAATTGTTAAAAAACAGTGACATTGGATTAAAACAAATCAAGACCTAGTCATAATCTTCTATATGTATGTGTGTGTAAAATTTTATAGGACCACCAAAAAAATACCCTGTATAGATGAAAAGTATTGATACGGTGTGTGTTAATGGAGGTATTTTTGCAGAACAATCAGCAGCGTATAGTGAAATAATTAAAATTGTTTGGAATATAAACATGGAATTGTTTCATTGTATATGGAATTTTGAAAAGTACCATGCGCTATCATCAAAACACATCAACTGCTTTAGCTGGGAAACTCCTTCCCCCATATGTATTATGAACATTGTTTTTTTGGGAAAAAAATTTTTTTTAAAGATTTTATTTATTTGTCAGAGAGAGAGAGAGAAATAGAGAGCGAGCACAAGCAGGGAGAGTGGTGGGCAGAGGGAGAGGCAGGTTCCCCGCTGAGCAAGGAGCCCAATGCAGGACTCAATCCTGGGACCCTGGTATCATGACTGGAGCTGAAGGCAGAGGCTTAACCAGCTGAGCCACCCAGGCGTCCCTATGAATGTTTCTTTTGATAACATTTCTTCCTTCATAGAAGTAATTACCATTTAACAAAAGCAATATAGAGACAGTATAGCAAGGTGTTCAAGGACTCAAGCTCTGGAGTCATATTTGGATTTATTTTCTTGTCCTTAACTGTGTCCCCTTATGATTTGCTTAACATTTGAACCTATCGGTAAAATGGAGGATACTAATAATACTTCCTTTATAAAGTTGTTAAGTTTAAATGATGTAATCTAAAGCACATAGTGATGGATGTGTTGTAAGCCTTCAACAAATGTTTATTATTTTGGTTAAAAATGCATAATATATGATTTACAATCTTAACCATTTCTGAGTGTACAGTTTAGTAGTGTTAAATACATTCACACTGTTTTACAACCAAGATCCATGACTCTTTTCATCTTGTGAGACTCTAAACTCCATACGCATTGTGGGGCACCTGGCTGGCTCAGCGGATGGAGTATGGGACTCTTGATCTCAGGGTTGTGGGTTCCAGTCCCACATTGGGCATAGAGATTACTTGAAATAAAATCTTAAAACAAACAAAACAAAACTCCATATGCATTAAAGAACAACTCTTCATTCCCTCCTCCCCTAGCCCTGGCAACTACCCTTCTGCTTTCTGTCTCTATGAATTTGACTACTCTAGGTACCTATATATGTAGAATTTTATAGTATTTGTCTTATGGTATTTGTCAAAAGGCTTATTTCACTTAGCATAATGCCCTCAAGGTATCCATATTGTAGCATATGTTAGCATTTCCCTCTTTTTCAAGCCTGGGTAATATTCCATTGTGTTTATATACAAAGTTTTGTTTATCCATTTATTTGTAGGTGGACATGGGTTGCTTCCACCTTTTTGGCTGTCATGAATGATGCTGCTATGAACACAGGTGTACAAATATTGGAGACCCTGGTTTCAGTTCTTTTCAGTGTATACCCGGAAATGGATTTGCTGGATCATATGATAACTCTACTGTTAAATTTTTGAGGAACTACCAGACTCTTTTCCATAGTGGTTGCACCATTTTACATTCCCATCAGCAGTGCACAAGGATTTCAGTCTCTCCACATCCTTGCCAATATTTATTATTTTAAGGGGTTTGGTTTTTTTTTTTTTTAAAGAATTTATTTATTTATTTATTTGACAGAGAGAGAGATCACAAGTAGACTGAGAGGTAGGCAGAGAGAGAGAGGGAAGCAGGCTCCCTGCTGAGCAGAGAGCCCGATGCAGGACTCGATCCCAGGAGCCTGAGATCATGATCCGAGACGAGGGCAGCTGCTCAACCCACTGAGCCACCCAGGTGCCCCTAAGGGTTTGGTTTTTTTTCCCATAGTGGCCATCCTAATAAGTATGAGGTTCTTCTCATTTTTATTTTTCTTCTGGTTATAGGCTTAAGTTATTGTTCTTTCTCATATTTTTCCTCAGGAAGTTTAAATTACTGAATTTAGATCTTTTCTTTTCGTAAGTTTGCATTTTTTGGTATAAATTTCTCTTTACTGCTTTTGCTGCCACCCACAAATTTTGATAAGTTGTAATTTCATTTTTATTTAATGACACTTAAGTTTTGAAAGGTGTTTTTCCTGTATGTAGTATTCTAGGTTTATAGTTGTTTTTACTTTTGGGGCTTTAAATACATTGCTTCACTATCTTTGACTTTCACTATTTTGACTTCACTATCTTTGACTTTGACTATCTCCGCCTCCCCCCCCCCCCCAGTTTGTTTTTCTAACTGTCTTTAATCAGTTTGATACGCCTGTTGTTGTTTCCTTCATGCTGCTTGTTTTTAGCTTTGGTTGAGCCTCTTGATCTGTATATTTTTATTTTTTATCAGGTGTACAGTATTTCTAGCCCTTATTTCTTCACATGTTTTCTTTTTCCGTCTCTGGTGACTTCTCAGTTATGTACATTATGTTGGTCTGCAACTTACTGAGAGTCTATCTACATCTTTTGGTTTTCTTTTCCCCTCTGTGTTTCATTATAGATAATTTCTGTTGCTATGTTTTCAAGTTCTGTTGTCTTTTTTTCTATAGTTTCCAGTCTTTTGTTGGTCCCATTCAGTGTATTTTTCATCTCACACATGATATTTTTTTATCTCCACATTTTTGGTTCTTGTCCCTTTTTTTTTTTTTTAAGATTATATTTATTTATTTGACAGAGAGATAGAGAGAGATCACAAGTAGGCAGAGGAGAAGGGGGAAGCAGGCGCCCTGCTGAGCAGAGAGCCTGATGTGAGGCTCCATCCCAGGACTCTGGGATCATGACGTGAGCTGAAGGCAGAGGCTTAACCCACTGAACCCAGGTGCCCCGGTTCTTGTCCTTTTTTATGTATTACCTCTCTACTTAGCATTTTTAGTGTTTTCTGAATCTCTTATTTAATGTAGTAAAGTATAAATAACATGAAGTTTACCATTCTAACCACTTCAGTGACACTAAGTACATTCACAGTACTGTGTAACCATCATCACAATCTTTTTTTTTTAATAGCATTTTTGTTGCTGTATGTGATTGACCACATGAGTAGTTTTGGCTTGTGGAATGTGAACAAAAGGGGTTTATGAGTAGCGTTGAGGAAGAGTCCTTATGGGAAGTTCATGTATTCCTTTTTTTGGCCATTTTTTTTAAATGACTGGTAGGTATTTGTGCTTGCTGTCCCACATCATGAGGTGGGAGCAGTATATTTGGGTTGATGGCAAACAAAGCTGAGGAACCTGGATCTCTGATGATTGTGGGAGCTGTTGTAGCTACACTTAACTCTTTTTTCTTTTTTTTTTAATAGTATAAATGGCCTTTATTCTTTGAAT
This sequence comes from Enhydra lutris kenyoni, assembly GCF_002288905.1. Lineage (NCBI taxonomy): Eukaryota > Metazoa > Chordata > Mammalia > Carnivora > Mustelidae > Enhydra > Enhydra lutris. Next base: position 15,022,875 of record NW_019154119.1, read on the forward strand.
GGAAAGTGAAAGAGAGGAGGGGATATGATAGCTCCAACTCCTTGTACAGCAACAGATTATACCACTGTCCTTCAAAAGGACCCTTAACTGTTTTAAGGCAGACGTAAAGGCACGAATGGGCATTTTCTGTCACTTGCAGCCGAACCCAAGTCAATTTGATACTTAAAAATTACCATCTTTAATATTATCAAAGAAATAAGGTTTTTGTTTGTTTATTTATTTTAAGATATTCTTTATTTATTTGAGAAGAGAAAGAGTATGTGAGAGAGAGAGCACAATCAGGGGGAGCTGCAGAAGGAGAAGCTTAGCTCTGCTTAGCAGGGAGCCCAGTGTAGGGCTCAGTCCCAGAACCCTGAGATCATGACCTGAGCCAAACTGACTGAACCACCCAGGTGCCCCAGAAATACGGTTTTTAGTAATATGTAGCAAAGGGCAGCTTATTTTTTTAATAGCTTTAAAAAACTCATACTTATCCTTCATTAGAATTCCTTTTATGTATGTACTGTGTATAGACATTTTATTTTCTTCACAACATTCCTGCAATGTTGTATTATTGTTTCTGTTTACTGATATTACTGCGGTTTAGAGAAGGAAGTTATGTTAACTTGGTAGTAGTGATGGAATTCATACTCTGTTTCAAGTCTGTCTGACTCCAGATCACACACTTTTTTCACTAAGCCATGCCTTTTCAAATGCCTGTCTTTTATATTTTATTTCTGAGACAACTCTCGTTGGTAAATTACTCTCCTAGGAGGTACTTTGCACCAGAGACTGAATTAACAGTTTCAGGTAACTTATTTCTTTTGCTTATTAGTGAAGAATGAGAAGTTAAAATAAACTTTTCTGAATCTGCAAATTTGAAAACCACCATAAACCCTAGACTAGTAGTACTCAGTCTTAAGGTTTGTATCGTAGATGATGATTATTTTGAAAGCCTCAACTTAGCCTTTAAGTCTTTCATTTATGTTAGTGTCCTTTATCAGTTTAAGGTTTAGTTTTAGGTATGGTTAGCTTTAAATTATTTTACTTATGATCTGAGGAAAACAGTATATTCTGAGTATATTATAAAACAGTATATTCTAAGTTTCTTAATTCGTTGAGAAATTTTGAGGCATTTTTGATTTTCATGCTTATCGTTTTGTTTTAGCCTACTCTTCTTGGCCTGTAATGACATTCACAGGACAAACACATTACATCCTAGGAACATAGGACTGCCAAGAATTACTTGAAATTTATGATCATATGAAACATTTACTTCTTATATTTAATTTTTATAATCTGTTATGGCAAAGTATTTTTAAAGCCTGGGTGTTCCAGAACCTGTTTAACCTGTTATCTCTTAAGTGAGACCAAGACTGACTGCATACCTGAAAAAGAAATTCACTGATGGAAGAGACAGATGCCAGAACTGTTGAGAATAAGTCCTTGTTTGTGTAACCTTTTAGTTTGTTGAGTCTTTCCTTTTTTGGAGTACAGGAAATTAAAAGCTATGGAAAACTTTGCCATTCCCAGCTGGTCACATGCTCACTGTGCTATAGAATTTCACTTCCTTCTCTTCTCTTCTCTTCTCTTCTCTTCTCTTCTCTTCTCTTCTCTTCTCTTCTCTTCTCTTCTCTTCT